>NC_056732.1:1627609348-1627832007 GCF_019279795.1 Protopterus annectens
CAGTTGCCCGATGCCTGACCTGATCGTATGTGTAGCCATGGTGGTCCAAGGTGTTCACTCTGTGGACAAGGTCATCCCACATGGCAGCCCGCTCCAGCAGATTTAATTGGCTCCGGCCAAACAGCACCGCAAGGTGCTGTATTATTGCATCAGTGTTAGCTGCATTCTCCTCTGCAGTGTATGCTGGCTGACGCTGCATACCACCTGTAAGACATAAACAGGGAAACACATCACAGGACCTCAGACATTGCCCAGAGTCATTTACAGAGTCAGCACATCAATATTGCTTATCATTAGCTACCACTTACAACCACATCATACCCCTGTCATCTATGAGCACAGCATGAACCTGCATTGCACTCCTAGTCCTGATGTGTCATGTTCCTCCCAGTGAGGGGCAGTACATTGCATAAACCACCATTCATCATTCACATTTTTGTAGAGGGATGACAGTGGCCATTTTCCTTGCAGATGGGATGTCAATGGTGCTCAAATGGAGCTGGAAGCATATGCCTGAGTTCATGTAGGATACAGACAGGAATGTTATCAGGTCCTATGGAGACTTGCCTTTGTTGACTTTGATTAGGCAGTATGCACCTGCTCCCTGATGCTGAGGGAAGGGGTGCAGGTGCTATGCATATCCACCTATACAGATGGTGAGCCAGGGGGTGATGGTTGCCCTAAACCTGTCTGCATCAGGTTGGCTATAGCTATGGTGTGTGTCTATGTGGTGTAATTGACTACCATTACAGGGTGGGTTGGGTTGTTGCCTCTGAGATTGCAGACATATGTGAAGGCGGCCTTGTGATTGCTCTTGGTGGATGTGTCCAATTTGTACTCATAGATAGCCTTACACTAATCCAACTGTGACCTTATATGCTCATTCAGACAAAGGTTGACTTGCTGCCAAGTTGGTGCCTGCTTCTACTTTGCTCTGTAAAGCCAATAAAGTGACAAATTATATGGTTTGTGTATTGCTGCTGTCCAGCAAAGGGGGATTACTCCACTTTGGTGGAGACAGGTTTTACAAGTAAGGTATTGCTGAGTACATACAGCTATGTAGGTGGTCATATAGCTATTTGTAGTAGGCATGGACACACGGTTATAACACAGTTGGACACCTCTCCAATTTCAGCCTGATAATCATGCTTATTCTAGTACCCATGTCTGTCACAGGGCAATGCAACAACCAATAGCTGTAGAAATCTAACTCTTTTGGATACACAGAAACTAAGATTACACACGTGTACAATATGTACAGCTTATTTACCTGACATTTTGTATCCCATGTCTGTTGTTATGAGGTAGCCAGGTACACCTACTCATACATACATGTGCACAGGTAATACCTGATATACATTTCTGTTCTATGTTAGTATGGCACAAGTGTATTTACACTCTTGCTGCTTGGTCATTCCTGTCAACCTGTTAGAGCAGGAAATCTGAAGGATGCCGCACATACTTGGGGGGCGATGGGCCAAAATTAGTGACACTTTCTTAATATTGCTGTAACACACAAGTCATTTGATAGCACAGTAGCCTTTGCATTCACAGACATAACCTGGAGGATGTCCAATGCTCATTTGGCAGGAAGAGAGGAGAAAGGTTAGGAGTGTGGTAGTGAGGGTAGGAGTTTTTAATGTCGGCAGTATGACTGGTATGGAGACAGAGCTAGCTGATATGATGAACAGAAGGAAGGTTGATATATTGTGAGTGCAAGAGACCAGATGGAAGGGGGTAAGGCTGGGTGTATCGGAGTCGGGTCCAAATAGTTCTATCATAGTGTGGATGGGAGGAGAAATGGTGTAGGTGTTATCTTGAAGGAACAGTATGCCAGGAGTGTTTTTGGAGGTGAAAAGAGTGTCAGATAGAGTGATGTTTATGAAGCTGGAAATTGATGGTGTAGTGATGACTGTTGTTAGTGCATATGCTCCACTAGTTGTGTGTGTGATGGATGAGACAGAAAAACTTTGGAGTGAGTTGGATGAAGTGATGATGACTGTACCCAAGGGTGAGAGAGTGGTGATTGGAGCAGATTTCAATGGGCATGTTGGTGAAGAGAACAGAGGGGATGCGGAAGTGATAGATAAATATGGTGTTAAGCAAAGGAATGCAGAAGGTGAGATGGTGGTGGAGTTTGCAAAAAGGATGGACATGACTGTAGTGAATACGTATTTTAACAAGACAGAGGAGCATAGGGTGACATACAAGAGTGGAGAAAGATGCACACAGATGGATTATCTCCTATGCAGGAGGGCCTGTTTGAAGGAGATTGGAGACTGTAAACTGGTGACAGGGGAAAGTGTAGTTAGGCAGCATGGAATGTTGGTCTGTGGGATGACGTTGGTGATCAAGAAGAGGAGGAGGAGTGTGAGGGCAGCATCAAGGAGCAAATGGTGGAAACTGAAAAAGAGTGATTGGAAGGTTGAGTTCAGGGAAGAGTTAAGACAGGCAGTGGGTGGCAGTGAAGAGTTATCGAATATCTGGTAACTACAGCAGAGATAGTAAAGGTGCTGGGTGTGACATCTGGACAGAGGAAGGAGGACAAGGAGACCTGGTGGTGGAATAAAGAAATACAGGGGAGTATGCAGAGAAAGAGGTTGGTGAAGAAGAAGTGGGATTGTCAAAGAGATGAAGAAAGTAGACAGGAGTATAAGGAGATGAGGTGCATGGCAAAAAGAGAGGTGGTTATGGCTAAGGATGAGACGTATGAAGGGTTGTATGAAAGGTTGGATACTAAGGATGGAGAATAGGACCTGTACCAATTGGCTAGACAGAGGGGACTGAGCTAGGAAGGATGTGCAGCAGATAAGGGTGATAAAGAATAACGAGGGAAATATACTCACAAGCAAGGAGAGTGTGTTGAGTAGATGGAAAGTGCACTTTGAGGGGCTGTTGAATGAAGAAAATGTGAGAGAAAGAGAAGGTTGGATGATTGGGTATGGTGAATCAGGAAGTGCAATGGATTAGGAAGGAGGAAGTAAGGATAGCTATGAAGAGGATTAAGAATGGAAAGGCTGTTGGTCCAGATGACATACCTGTGGAAGCATGGAGGTGTTTAGGAGAAATGGCAGTGGTCTTTTTAACAAGACTGTTTAATGTAATCAGAAAGTGAGAGGATGTGTGAGGAGTGCAAAAAAAGTATTTGGGTACCGATTATAAAAATAAGGGTGATGTACAGAGCTGTAGTAACTACAGAGGGATAACACTGATCAGTCACAGCACGAAGTGATGGGAAAGAGTAGTGGACGCTAGGTTAAGAAAGGAGGTGAGGATTAGTGATCAGCAGTATCGTTTCATGCCAGGAAAGAGCAGTACAGATGCAATGTTTGCTCTGAGAGTGTTGATGGAGAAGTACAGAGAGGGTCGGAAGGAGTTGCATTGTGTCTTTGTTGACATAGAGAAAGCATATGACAGGGTGTGTAGAGAGGAGTTGTGGTATTGTATGAGGAAGTCGGGAGTGTCAGAGAAGTATGTAAGAGTGGTACAGGATATGTATAAGGGTAGTGTGACAGTGGTGAGTTCTGCGGTGGGAGTGAAAGGTGCATTTAAGGTGGAGGTGGAATTACATCAGGGATCACCTCTGAGCCCTTTCTTATTTGCAGTGGTGATGGACAGGTTGACAGACAAGTTCAGACAGGAGTCCCCGTTGACTGTGATGTTTGCAGATGACATTGTGATTTGTAGTGAGAGTAGGGAACAGATTGAGGAGACCATGGAGAGGTGGCGATATGCTCTACAGAGGGCAGGAATGATGTTCAGCAGGACTAAGACAGAATATATGAGTGTGAATGGGAGAGAGGATAGAGGAATGGTAAGGATGCAGGGAGTAGAGTTTGCAAAGGTGGATGAGTTTAAATACTTGAGATCAACAGTTGTTGATGGTTGTAATGATGAGTGTGGGGGAGAGGTGAAGAAGAGAGTACAGGCAGGATGGGGAGGGTGTAATTTTTGACAGACAAGTACCATTAAGAGTGAGAGGGAAGGTCTACAAGAGGGTAGCGAGACCAGCTATGTTATATGGGTTGGAGACAGTGGCACTGACAAAAAGGCAGGAGTCAGAGCTGGCTGTGGCAGAGTTAAAGATGTTAAGATTTGCATTGGGTGTGACGAGGGTGGACAGGATTAGGAATATGTATTTTAGAGGATCAGCCCATGTTGGCCAGTTTGGAGACAAAGCCAGAGAGTAGCGGGATTATGTTGATTTGGACATGTGATGAGGAGGGATGCTGAGTATATTGGGAAAAGGATGGTAAGGATGAAGCTGCCAGGTAAGAAGAAAAGAGGAAGGCCTAAGATAAGGTGTATGGATGTGGTGATAGAGGACATGCAAGTGGTTGATGTGACAAATCAAGTTGCAGAGGATAGGAAGAAATGGAGACAGATGATCTGCTGTGGCAACCCCTAATGGGAGCAGCCAAAAGAAAGAGAAGGAGATGTTGTAATGTCAGTCTTCACATGTTGCCAATGATTTGCCAGACATAACACAACTCTATGAGTAAATAACTACAAATATGAGCACACATATGGTCAATGTGCATAACACTGAACAGTTGAATGGTATGAGCTCAGTATATCACATGCACTTCAACACACACTGCTGCAACAGTATTTCACTATGAAAAAACCCTGTATAGGACCCTCACATTTCTGAGACAAACATGTACATCATAGTTGTATTCACAAATAACATATGGATATCTACAACATCCCAGCAGCTGGCCTAGCAATGTCACAGTCAGTATTGTTCAACACACACTCCAGTAGTAGTCATATGTGAGCATCCTTTCCTGGGGTGACTCAGTGGCCTGAGCTGTGATCTATGTCACTGCAGACACACCCAGATGCTATGCCATACATTCTGATCATCAATGTATCGGGTCTATGTTAAATGTTCGAACATCCATAATGTCGAACATTACATGTTCGAGACCAAATGTTTGACATTTGGATGTTCGAACATAAAACAAAAAAAAAAAAAGAAAGAAAACACAGAAAAAAACACTATGATGGTGTAGACAGGGGGGCAAGCCCCCCTGCACCCCCACAGACCCCCTACTTAAATATAGCAACTATGAGACCGCACTTCAGTGCAGAAAAAGGGAAATTCTCCCTATCTGCATGGTATGGTGCCATTGAATGTCTATCTTCGAGCACTCAAACTTTCAAATGTTAGGTCTCGACCATGTAACATTCAAAATTTTGAGTATTCGAAGATTTGACAGGTACCCAATATATCAGTACAGCACGTCTTGTTGAGACATATTTGTTGAACTTCCTATTTCCCCTTATTACATACCCCCTACTGCATTCCATTACATGCTTATTTGTTTGACATACCTTTTTTTTTTCCAAGTATGGTTGGTTTGATTCCAATATGTGTGGTTTGGTTTGTTTGTTTGTCTGTCTGTCTGTCTGTCTCTCTCTCTCCCCCACATGTAGGGTATACATCTGTTTTGCATAGGCAGCAGCTTGCCTTTTGTAGGCAATGCTCATGAGCAGCTGATGGCCTGTACACCAACTGGTGTCCCACACTTGCTAACTGCATGCAGAACAGCTGTGGTGTTATCCCTATAGCCAATGGCAAGGCAACACACTCCTATAATTGAGTACTTCATGTGGGCATTGCCTCTTTTCCTTGCCTGTGATGAGGACGTCATGGAGGTGTGTGAACGACAGCATCACAGAGGGTAGTTGGAAATACCTCTTACAATGGAAACTGTGGAGACAGCCAACAAACTGGGGAAGAATGCTCCAGACATAGGGACAGAATGTAAGTATTGCTGTTTTACAGTGAAATGAATGCTAGTTTAACAGGGTTTGTGTGGACATGGCTTTTCTGTGTGATTTTAAGTCTAACAATGGTATGTGGTTGACATAGCTCTCAACTGTAGGGCTATCTGCAGAATGGCCAGGATTTTGGAGTCTCATGTTTGGTCTGTTCCTCAGACATTTTTTGTCTTTGGAAAATCAGTAGCATACTGTGGGGATTGCAGTCAGTAAATGTTATCATCCATTTGTGTTCCTGACTTCATATCCCTCAGGAAAGATATGTTACAACAAACCCTGTTACACCAGCAACTGTCTCAGTTTATAACGCAATATTTCATGTATGACCCTGTCTTTGGGCCTCTATCCCCCAAGAAGATCAGGCAGTAATAGGTTGATAGGTAGGGTATATCATTATTTAGTGCCTTCATTCCTGATACCATCCCAGTGATGTATCAGAATGCCGGATATGTTATGTGTAAGAGGCCTTATATATGAAGCCCCACACAATGGGGGGGTGTGGGGGGCTCATACTAGGGTTCTACAATGCTTTTTTGGTAATAGTTATTCATTGCACTTGTAGAAATGCATCTGTATACTGTAAAACGTTCACCCCCAGCCCCCCACACCCCCGTTACTATATATTCTAACTCCAGGGTAAGTCTACAGTGGGGAATGGGCCATATATAATTTTCGACGAAATGGGTGTCGGTGAAATGAAGTGTCAGTGAAATGGGTTTTCAGTGAATTGGGTCTGCTGACTTGGTTGTCAGTGAAATGAACTGTCAATGAAATGAAGATGACCCATATTTTTATTTATATATATATATATATATATATATATATATATATATATATATATATATATATATATATATATATATAAATGATATATATATATATATATATATATAAAAAAGGGGTGATAGGAAAGTGGTGAAAAAGGGGCATGCAGAGGGAAAAACAATATGAAAGATAGCTAGGGATGTGCAGGACAGGTGTAGGGAAGGTCTATATCTGTCCGTTTCTTATACAGCAACAACTGTGTATTTGTACAAAATTTGGAGGTGAAATTAGACACTCAAACCCTGAGAGAGTGGGTGAGGACAACAGAAATGTGTTGTCAAGCCAATTGGACCAGACTACATGTGTCCAGTGGACATGTGTGCAAAATGGATAGCTATGTACGGGGTGATATTTTTTGGGGGGACAGATGCCCTTTTCTTTTTTTTTTAAGGTGAGAGTGGGATGTTGGGGAAGGACTGTAGGTATGTCTGGGGAGGTAGGTTGGTAGGGAGACAGACAAGATAGCAGATGAGGGTGGTATATGACATATGAGGGGGTAAACACATTTGATGGGGAGGGTGGTTGGGAATCCAAAGTCCATGGGCCCCCATATGATTACAGTGGGACTGAGATCCCCACCCATGGGCAGTCAGCACTGCACCTTCAGAGCCCCAAAGGTGGCTGTGCTGGTGGCTGGACAGGAGGGGGCAGTCTGCCCCTCGTGGTGCACCAGGCAGCCCTCAATCTGGTGCAACTGCTCTCCAAACTCGGATCGAAGGGTGCTGAGCACCAAACCCCAGACCTAACTGTAGGTGACGGCCTCCTGTCCGTACCCTCTCGTGGGGGGGTGGACCCTGTCCCCTACAGCAATTCCACCTGAAGGTGGTGCAGGACCAGCAGAAGAGGCAGATCCGGGTTGGATCCCAGACATGCTGGGGCCCGGTGCCATGGCCAGATGAGGTGGAACAGGCAGATCCGCTGGGATCTGCCTTCCCAAATGCACTATGGCGTTGAGGTTTTACAAAATATGTTGGTTAGTCATGAACAACACATTTCAAGATTAGTTATAACAGCATGCATGGGTGTTCCAATTAACCCCAAAAAAACAGATTTGAAACAGTTGCATAGAAAACAGAACACATGCATAAATGTAACAGTATGAATCATAACAGCATGCCAGTAACATTGATGGCAACAGCCCACCAACAATGGTATTTGAACAAGATATGTTAACATGCAAGCATTCAAACATATTAACAATAACATAACACAAGTCCCAACATTAGGGTTGGAGCACAACATACCCATAGTATATGAATAACAATTATTGATGCAGATGAGGGGAGGGGAGAGACAGAAAATCCATTAAAAACTGCTTATACTTCCATTTTCCATAACATTACTGCTCAGTACTCTATGGATCTGCCCTCACTTTACATTTTCCTATGACCATAGCTTCTGTAGTACAAATATGCCTAATAAACTGTCAGCCTAGAATGGTATGAGGCAAACTGTGACAACTCTAGGTACATGACTAGAGGGGACTTGTACATGTCAGGGTTACATATCTGGCACAGGAGGGGTACTCTAAACTGCTGTTATGTGAGTGTGCTACTGGCATACATCAACTGGTTTCCTATCTGTGTCCAAGATTATTTGCAGCAGTGACCACTAGCCATGACAGCATGACACTTGAGAGACATGTATTGGAAACATACCTCTCAACCTCTTAGAGTATGAGATCTGGAAAAAGCCATACATAACAGTGGGACAAAGGCCTATAAATATGGACAATATTTAGAAATTGCTCATACAAACTTAGAAAGTTAATAAAATAACAGGTTTTGCATCTGCATGTCTTTTCTGATGGATATGATATCGGACACTTCTATGTATATCATTATTTTTTAACTTCAGTCTCTAATGGTTTGCCACTGATTTGCCATGACACCACTACTTTATGTAAAACGAACCACAAATCTGAGACCAATATCTGGGCATTCAGTGAATATCTGTACAGTTGAGAGGTATGATTCAGGAAGAGTAAATATTGTATGTAACTACCCAGCTGTCATTTGCAGGCATGTGGTGGGACAATTGAACAGTTGTGCACAGTTTATTAGTATACATTTCATACAGCTACTGGCAACATTTACTAACCTGTAAAACCTGTGGGGAAAATATATGTTGACACTACCTGACTGTTTTACATGTATTTTTGATTTCTTGTGTATAGATATGCACACATCTTAGTATCACTCCCTGGATTCAAACTGTGTCAGATTGTGTAAACATAACAACTAAACTATTTCTCATCACACTGAGATACTGGGAAACTGCTGTTTCTTGTTTCAATGGATTCTTCCTAATAGTCTCTTGGTTAGACAGCCTGAACTTGTAATTCTGTGATTCATGCATGACAGATAGTTACTGTACTGTGCATTACTTATTTGGATTACTACAGCCTGGAAATCAAAGGCTAACACAAGGCAATGCTACATTGTTAATACATTGATACTTGGCATATTACTATTCAGGGTTTAGAGCTTAGTGCAGTATATATTTCACATTTCATTTATATCTTGTTTTACAGCTATACCATCTATGGTTTCTCCTAACAGCTTGTTCACAAATACAGCTCGGTTAATGTATGCTGTCACAGCCATATTTGTTGTGAAGAACCTGTATACATTCTATGTATGTCTACAACATACCAGAATAAACACAACAGTTTTTTTAAAAGATCTTTATTGTACTTCAGAACTCATCAGTCATTCTTTTTTATTTATTCAGTTCACACAGTAACAGTATACCTACTAGCAGTAAGCAATGTACTCCTTCTTAGCTATTTTAACAAAATACTGCAAAATGGATTTGTACTCACCAGCCTGTCAGCACAGCCTCAGCAGTATGTCACCATGGGCTTCCACATTCACAACCCTCTCTGCTGCACCTGTACGGGAAAAAAACCCACATTATGCATATCTGTCTATAACATTCTCAGGCTAGTATTTGCTACAAACTACTTGATAGTGATACTTACACAGTACTGGAGCATTCTGGGTCCATCCTTCTTGGACCCACAGGCCCAAGAGTGCCCCCTTCCTACACTTTAGGTCAGCATAGTGGTGCCGTACCTGCTCACCAGTCCAGGGGATGCCAGTAGCACTGGTGAGGTCACATGCTAAATGGTCCCAGAGCTCCGCTTTGTATTGGGAGCCCTGGTACTGGCCCTGCAGCAGTCTCTCCTCATGGTTTTTAACTAGTATTCCAGCCATGACCCTGAACTCATGAATGCTCCAGAGTGGTGCCCAAAGTGCACTCCCTCTCCTACACCAGCCATTGTATCTGCACAGATGGACTATAACAGATTATGGCTGTATTCCCACCTGTACAATTTAAATAGTGTGATATTCCCACTCTTTGCTGTCATTGAACTATTTTGCAAAGGTTAAGCTCTGCTGAGCAGTGTGCAAATCTGCTAAGCCAGTTTTAACACTGCTTAAAGGTGAAGTTGTGGAGCAGTGTTTAACAGTGTGCAAATCCACTTAGCTGAGCTACTGCTGCTTAGAATTCACGTCTTAGCAATGGTTACACTTGCCAAGCATAGCTGAGCATTGCTAACCATTGCTCACTCTTAATTTTTTAAATATAAGACGCTGTCTGGTTCGATTCTTAGCTAGAGCGTCTTCTGCGTGGAGACGTGTGAATGGGCGTACCTTCATTAAAGGTTGTGCGTCAGAGCTGGTAACTCGGCATGTAAAAGTCAACTACCAATCATTAGTAGACCGGAGTTCCGCTGTGGCGACCCCTAACCGGGAAAAGCCGAAAGACACAACAACAACAACATATCAGAGGACTGATTTCATTTATTAAGTGTATATGATATACTTTACATGGCATCCCTCTATGTGCTTTCCTTACATTGGCAAGGGGTGTGACTATACTGTATGGGGCACTTGTGTGTACATGGCTGGTTTCACATGTTATATGTACATGCACTTACACTGTACACCAGCTACAATACCCTGGTTGACAAAAATCAGTTGCTACATAATTTAGGTTTATAAAAATAATTTTAACACTACTTTCTCATATAAAAATAAGTTTCCTGTTTTGGTACTTGAACCATGAATGCCTGCATGTAAAGCCAAGACTCAAACCACTACACTATCTCAGCTTGGAACTTTCATTTATATATTTGTATTTATCTCCTATGGGATGTTTAAGCTATGGTAAGTGGAAGGTTATAACGCGCACACCCGCTTAGCTACGCTTAAACATTCCTTAGCCTAGAAAAAAATTATAATATTATTATATTATTTATTTATTTATTTATTTTACATTTGTTAACCGGGAAATTCTGACTGGACCAGGTCCATTTTCAGCGGTGGCCCGAGGAGAAAAGCTCCAACATCAGGTTATACAACTACAATACATCCAGCATAATACACAAAACAGGTTACATCATTTATGCTGAGCATAGTAATATAACAAGAAATTAATAAAAACACTCAGGGTAAAAGAAGACATAGAACATGGGTAAAAAGACAATGTCAGTTATACATTGGTAAGAAAAGAAAATATATCAAGTAAGATTCTACAGTTAAAAGTAAAATTATGCTATTTAAGTGAGTATTGTGGTGTTCTGATAAGTCATTGATGACTGCAATTGGGAAATAATGGTATACATTTGGCTTTCAGGTTCTATCCTTCAGAGATTCCTGCTAATACATATCCTGTTTTCTATCAACTTTGAAAGTGTAGTGAGGGCAATTTTTCAGAAGTGTCCCTATTTTATTGTCCCCCCCCCCATTATTTGTGCCTTTGTCCACATGGACTGCTGTCAGGGAATATTGGCATACATTTCCTTTCAGACTTCTATCCTTCGGTAATTCATGCTAATGCATGACCTGTTTTCTATCAACTTTCTAAGTTTGTGAGGGCAATATGTATGATGTGTCCCTTTTCAGGGATTTATCCCCCATTATTTACGCCTTATTATTCTTCCTTCCTGTCCCCTTACTGGCCCTACCTGAAGCTTCTGGAGTCGAGAGTTGAATCCTAAGGGATGCCTATATTTCTTATTAACTTTAGTATGTAGTTCTTATTTTGTTGTTGTATAACTTGACTTAACATTTTTTTTCAATGTTATAGATTTCCTCTCTTGTACCTTGTATAAATCTATTAAGAAAATTGTTATAAATCACTGTAATTTTATCTATACTGGAGCTTTTCTCCCCGGGCCTCTACTGTAAATGGATACATATCCAGCTAGACTAGCCCGGTCAACAAATGTAAAAATAAAAATAAATAAAAAATTATTTGTGCATTTAGACACATTTCCTGCTTAAGCAGGTTGCGGAGGTGTCATAAGGCACTTTTACAATGCAGTGTATATTTCAGGGTCCACAGACACTGAAATAATCATTTATTTCATTTCAGTGTCCACAGACACTGAAATACTGGCATATTATTTGAGTAATTCTGTAATATTATGCCAGATCCTATTAGAAAGTGCCGTACAGCACTTTCTGAGTGCAGTGGGGGCATGTTCAATGTCCGTGCACTACTTGAACATGCCCCCTGCACTTGTTCATGGTTCATGTCTATGTAGGTTGAACAGCAGCACGCCTTCATAAATATGCAAGGCATGCTGCTGTACTATACAGACACGAACCACTCCGTGCAGGAATAGTGCTATTCCTGCATGGAGTTTATTGAATCCAGGGCTAATGTTACAGCTGCAAGTCGTTTGCAAGCAAAATAAAGACAATGACATGTTTTTCAATATTTTAGCTTCACTGTCAACTCAGCTTTTTTTATATGAACACACTCACAAAATTATGTCAACTTAGGCATTGGCGGTTATCTACTTATATTAGCAAAGCATTCTGGATAATCAAACCACAATATTTATTTAGAGGAACAGCTACTTACTTACATTATGGTTCACTAACAGATTGTCATGTGTATTCATTTTCAGTGTTGAGTATTGTTCTTGTGACACATAGCTGAAAAATTATCTTAAGACAAACGATTTCCTTGTTGCTACATTTAGCATGGACCAAAAAAAAAAAAACACTGTTTAACACCAATTCAGAGAACAAGCTGTATAAAAATGAACAATACCACCATAAAGCTCAAGGGAAGCTGTTTTATTAATGTTTACAATGCACATACGTTTTCGTCCAAAAGACTTCATCAGACAATACAATGTGTATTCCCTTGACTACCTTTTATACCACCTCCTGAAACTGTCAACCTATCACATCTTAGTTCCAATTAAAAACTTGATTTGAAAAAACTTGGTTTAAAAAAAACTTTTTAAAAGTTCATACTTTCAACTTTAATTCCTTATAAACAATTTGAACTTTATGTTACAACAATAAATAACTTCCAATGAATACTTTTAATATTGCATAATTATAATTGATAGTTTTAAAAAATGTTTAAAAATAAATGTTTAAAAATAAATGTTAAAAACATTCTTCTTTAAAAGTAAGGCAAGTACTTCATCTAGAGGCCAAAGTAGGAATATATTTTATTTTACCTACAATTTGGCAGCTCTAAGCTTTAATACAGGGGCCAAGGAGATAAAATCATTTAACCCAAAATTCTTACTGGCATCAAACTTTAATTGCCAAAACAATTCCCGATATTCAATAGTTGTCTCCCAAGGCCCTCCACATGGATGGATTTCCACCTTTTCTACTACAAAAAAGTGAAATTTAACTGAAGGACAAATGATAGTGTGTCTAAACAGGGCATTATTCACATCTTTATTTTTAACATCATTCAGATGCTCATATATACATCTCTTGAGCTTCCTAGTAGTTTTACCAACTCCAACATACACCACCCCAACGGTGTCACAATTACAGTGTGTGTTAGTCTCTATTTCTATCCCTCTTCAAGATAGGAATAACTTTTGCCCTTGAAAAATATAGGGGCATTGTGAACATCTCCCACATTTGAAGGTTCCTGTTCTCTTGGCACCATTACTTTTCTTTTTACTTTCTAATACTTCTTTTATGTTTCTACCTTTCCTACAAGTGAACTTTAAAGGTTCAGTAAAAATGTTATTCAGGTCGAAAAATTTACTAAATTTATTCCAGTTGGAACTCACTACCTTCTTAATCAATGTAGTTTCAGTACTGAAGTTTAAAATTAAGTTACTACTCCAGTTAATTTCACTCTGGTCAATCCTGGACTTCTTCTCATCCTGATTTAAAGACACCCCTAGTATTGGAGCAAATTTGTTATGTCTGTCTTTTTTATTTCATCCATAATCTCTTCTATAAAGGATGGGGGGAGGTATTCTCTTTCCAAAAACATTTGTCTCAGTTTCCCACATTCTACATCAAAGTCTTTGTCATCAGATGTCATGCGACTACTCCTAATAACTTCCCCCTCACTATTCCCCTCTTATGGGAAATGGGGTGTGCACTTGTATAGTGAAGGTAGGAGTTAGAAAATGTGCTTTTCCTAACGACATTGGACTTGAAGTATTTGGTCTCTCCTGTCTTTTCTAACAAAACATCCAAAAATTCAAGTTTTCCCTGGGAAATATTGTGAGAAAATTTTAAAAATGTAGTGGTATGATTAATGTAGTTGATAAACTCCAACAAATTTTCCTTAGATCCCACCCAGAAAATGCAAATATCGTCTAGGTATCGACGATAATAATTCCAGTATTGACTATATGGTGAATTAAGTATATGTTTATCCTCCCAAGTGGAGAGTACCAAATTGGCATACATGGGAGCACAACTTGTTCCCATTGTTACCCCACTTATCTGTTGGAAAAACTCTCCATAAAAAACAGAAAGCTGTTCCTAAGAACTAATTCCATCAACTCTAGATACAAACAGACTTTCTCATGCTGGATATTCCCCTTAAACCTTAGTGTTTCCTCGAACCACTCAAGTCCTATGGTATGGGGTATAACATTGAATAAGTCCTGGATGTCCAGGGTGACAAAAATCAGTTCATCTCTGAACAACTTCTGATCAATACTTCTCAGAAAATCCCACAAATCTTTCAGAATCCCTTCCCTCTCTGTCCAAACTTTTTTTAACTCCGCGTCTAGATATTTGGCAAGAGGGTGTGTTTTAGACCCTCTTGCTGCCACAATGGTCCTAAGAGGTGGGTCTTCCACATTTTTGTGAACTTTGGGGATTCCAGAGATAGATGGTACTTTGGGTTGTTCTATAGTCAAATATTGTAAAATTTCTGATGTTATAGTGCCTTCATTTAAAGTTTCTTCCAACATGAAATCTATTTTACAATATGCTACATTAATTTCATTCCTTGAAACTCTAAAATACCTACCTGTATCATTAAGCATGTCCAACATTTTAGCTAAATAAATAATATCATCCATAAATACCACCCTACCCCCTTTATCTGGCTTCATAACTCTAAGGTAGTGATTTTCTCTAAGTACTTTTAGTAAGTGGTTTTCTTCCAAGGGAGTACACATTGTATGGTCTGATGAAGTCTTTTGGATGAAAACGTATGTGCATTGAAATCATTACTAAACCAGCTTCCCTCAAGCTTTATGGTAGTATTGTTCGCTTTTATACAGCTTGTTCTCTGAACTGGTGTTAAACAGTGTTTCTTTTTGGTTCTGGTTTCTTTTGACTCCTACTCCTCTTGGAATTACATTTAGCATGGAGAAACAGTAGCTTATACACCAATGCAGGTAGTGGGGCATTGTAGGATCTTTCATGAAGTCATGTCAGGAGTTTTCAGCTTCAATAATATTTTCAAGCAGTGGTACTTATCAACAACATTAATTGCAAAAAAATAACTCACTTTGTTGCACCAAACACAGTAAAATATTCTATGGTAAATGATAAGGTGATTACTCTCCCTCACCTGAGACTCCCAAACATTCCCAAGCCCCATAGGAATCAATTTGACCCTCCATATAGACCAGTGATAGCCAGCAGTGGCTCTATTACTGAACCAATCCCAATTTATCTGGAGGTGCAGATTAAAGTCCCTACCCAAAAATAAGAAATCATTCATACTGGATTCCATGGACTTCCTAAGAAAGATGTAGGAAATCCAAGTAGACCATGACGACATCCTGGTCACAACTGATGTCACAGCATTGTACACAGTCCTCCCATATGATTACTGCATATAAGCAGTAACTGAAGCTTACAACAAGGAGTGGGAAGCCCTGTCTCAGGAAACTGAATCCATAGGAAGGCTACTAAAAAGCTTATTTAACTATAACTGTTTTCAATTCAAAGATAAATATTTTAAACAAACCACAGGGATTGCAATGGGAGCAGCCATGGCCCCTAGCTTGGCTAATAGTGCACTGGGAAAATGGAAAGAGGAATATGTGTACAACTCCCCCTTTTACCAACAGATGGTATGTTACCTCTGCTTTATCAATGACATCTTTATTATATGGAATGGCAGCCTGGATTTTCTTGAGCATTGTCTGCAACACATCACAAAATTCCATGAGTTTCCTCTGCTTTACCACCACCCACAGCCTCCATACAGTTAATTTTTGGACATCCATATTAGTAAAAATCTGGAGACAGGATTACTCACCAATGACATGTACCAAAAACCCATCTGGGCCAATGTGCTACTCCACTACAGAATACTTGCACCCATGGAGAACAACAATGAATGCAATTAAATCTCAAGGGCTGAGGATATCAAGAGTGACTAAGGGCAAGGCATCATTCACAAAACAAAAATCATAGAATTAAAATAAGACTTTCTGGCCCAAGGATATTGCAACCATTTAATCAAACAAATCATAGACCCCATCACTATTCATAAGGAAAACAATGACTCCAGTTTGGAACATTCATTTGAACAGACTGACCGATATCTCAGTAATCTCAATAGACTGAGGGAAGGTGATAGGTGGAGAAATAGCATCACCCTCACCTATTCATTGGACTTTAATGAAACCAGGAGAGAAGTCAAGAAGAACTGATACATTATTAGTGAGATCATGGCTCTGAATAAGATCCTCCCTCCAAAACCTGGCCTTTATCATCCATAAAAACAAGCGCATAAGGTACTATGTAGAAAGAAGAGCACCAGTAGAGAACTTGCAACTTAGGAGAGGCTCCTTTCAATGCACCCCACTTTTCTGCAACTATTGCAGATTCATGAGCAACCAGGATGCTTTCTTTTCTCCAAACAATCAGAAGAAATTTTGGAGTAACTGCAGCTCTGACACAGTTGTTTACAGAGCACAGTGCAAGCATTGTCTGGCTTTTTATGTGGAAAAGACTATGAATAAGTTAAAGACCAAGATAGCATATAGGTTCATAGGTTCATAGGTTCATACTAGGCTATCTGCCCAAGGGCATTTATAAGCCTAGCCCATAGTTATGTGGCTTTCGCCACCCCTTTAGTTTGAATAAAAACTATGCCTATCATTTTGCTGTGCCTCTGTCAAGCAGTGACACCGAAGTAATCCCTGGGGTATATCTGCAATCTCCCATCCATTGGTCAAGATTCCTCTTGAACAAGGCCAGAGAGGTGCTCTGCCTTACATGTACCGGGATTTTGTTCCACAGCATAGGGAGTCTCTGGGTGATGAATCTGTCCCTCCAGCACGTTCTATTTATAACCGTGTCAAGGTTTAAGTCTCCCGCCCTTGTGGTTCTGAGGGATCTAGATTTTTTGAGTTGAAGCATATTCATCAAATCTGGGTTTGACATGGCCTTATATGTCAGGCACAGGTCACCTCTGAGCAAGCGGTATGAGACTGAATAGAGCTGGAGTTCTTTCAGTCAGGCAGCATAAGACATATTTTTGAGACCCTTTATCCTTTTGGTGAGGAACTTTTGGGGCCTTTCAAGCTGCAGCAGGTGTCTGGTCAGATACATTCCGAACAGGGCATTGTACTCAATCATAGGTCTAATGAGTGATGAGTACAGGGGGACGATGACCTCCCTTGATCTAGATGTGAATCCCTTCATGATCAGGTGGGTGATATAGAAGGTTTTCCTAACTACTTTAGCAACATGAGTGTCAAACGAAGGCTACTGTCAACCTGGGTCCCCAGATCCCTGATGACTTTTCTGTGCTCAGTGGATTGCCACCTATATGGTAGCTAGGGTAACCTTGTTTTTCCCAAGGGTATGACTATGCATTTTTGGCGTTTAACTTCAGGCCATGGCTCTGGCACCAGTTATTCGCTTCTGTGAGGCCCTTCTGGAGGATATCTGTGTCAGATGTGTTTTCGACTATGGCGCCCAGTTTGCAGTCATCTGCAAACTTTGTCAGCCATAACCGTCCTGTGTTTGCTTGTATTTCAGAAAAGTAGATGCCGAACAAGAGTGGACCCAGGACTGAGCCCTGTGGGACACCACTTGTGACAGGCTTTGAGTCTGACATGGCTCCAGCAACTCTGACCTTGTGGGTTCTGTCACTTAGCCAGTTTGCAACCCATCTTGTGATGTATGGGTTTACATTCAAGCTGATGAGTTTTTCAATGATACCTGAGTGGGGTATTGTGTCGAAGGCCTTTGCCAGGTCAAGGTAGGCTGTATGGACTGCGTTTCCCTCATCGATGGCCTTGGTGACAGTCTCGAAAAAGTCAACCAAGTTTACTGCACTGATATACACCAAGCCACCGCTACTAACTCCTTCGACAAGCACGCTAAGGAAAACATTGGGCACAACACCTGCACTTTTTATGTCACTGACAGGATCCACTATGAAGACCTGAATGGCCATAAAAATGAAAGACTAGAGAAGAAGGAATTAGCATTGCAGGTTCAACAGAAAGCAGGAAAATCACTAGAGCTAAATACCTAATTTTCTATTAACTGCATATTAAACTTTAGGAAACTGGACCACTACAATTGTTACTGAACTTGAAAGAATGATTATATATATATATATATATATCCACAAACAAATGGCCCAGCAAAGAAAATATATCCACAAAGATCCAGTAACAATAAGCAGCATAAAGTTTCCAGTCAAAGTAGATGAAAGTCAAATAAAGTTGCTCAAAGCATAGATAAATTTTTCAGTTTAATAACATAAAATAACATAAACCACGTAAGCGCTTTCACAGATATTATCCGCTTCTTCAGACGTATCAACTGACAAACAAACTGTTCTCATATATATAGAGAATTCAAATACATTAATTGATTAATTAAGGCTCATTCCTTGACAAATTTAAAGTGCTAGTGCTCCATCAAAGCAGCAAAATAGGCATCATCATCTGCTACTGGATTAATACGCTAAAAACTATTGCATTCTTATTAAGGCAAATACATTCTATATCTAGAGCTGATCATAAGAATACGATGTATTCCTAATACATAAGAATATCTGACAGCGTTTACAAAAACTGTGGACCATTATATGTGAAAATATAATGAAAAATATAAAAATATAAAAATGTTAAAAAGTGTTGAATTAATGACTAAATAAACAAATTTAATATATACAATGAATAAATATTTAAAAATATTTAAAAATATTTAAAATGGCTTATAGAGTCAACATTGTATACAGGTTATAAAATTACCTTAGCGATCTAGCTCTCAAGATTGGTTTAAGTGATATGGCATCATTCAGGCCATAGCCTCTGTGGGCACCAAGCCTAAAGATCCATTCTGTTTCGGCATATTCAGTGTCACTTCCAACTGGCATTGTTTTGAGGGAATATTTATGCATGAACTATAGTGTGCAGTGAAGAGTCGTGTTTGTGTAGTATATGTTATTTCCATATAGAAGAAACCTTTGTGTTTCTAAACAAGAGTCAACGTATATTGTAGTTCACATGTCAATCTCCAATTCAGATCTTGGCTAATGTGGTTTCTGTGTGTAGTCTGTATGTCCTGTCTTTGTTCATACAATCCTTCTCCAGATGTATCAATTTCCTTCCAAATCTAAAAGACGTGCTGTAGTCAAATTTATGGTCCTTCAAATTCCCCCAAAGTGTGTCAGCCACAAGTGTGTACACTGTGTGTGCCTGAAACAGTCGACCAAATAACAAAAAAAACACCAGTTGCTGTTCACAGACTCCACCCGCATATACCTGCACTGCACACCAACCAATATTCCGGTAAATCCGTTTATTTATAAAATAATAAAAAAATAAAAATACGTTGTCTTTTACATATGAGTTAAGTGCTTTCATCTACTCCATGTAGACTTCATCAGAACAGTTCTTTGTTGCCACAGCCGGCTTAAATATAGTCATCAACCAATCTCCTACTTCAACTCATTACAATTACATGGATAAATCAGAATTTAAAGTGCACAGTGCTTAATTTCCTTGTCGATTGCCTTTTTAAAAAAATTATGTCATATCTATTAAAGCTTCCTGTATTTTGAACATATATCATCAAATATATATAAACATTTGGATACAAATAAACACATAAATATCAACCATAACAGTTATAAAAAACTTACTGTTCCACTAATTACTAATATAAAAGTATAAAACCATCCTTACTATCACCATGTCCCAGTGCATGTGCCTCAAAACCGTCCTATTTACTCACTGTTTTCCAATATGGGCTTGATGGAAATAGTTTCATTAATCCCTGGGTGAACTGAGGCATTAAGCTTAATCTGCCACCTAGCCTCCTTTTCACCCAATTTATTCTTTATACTTCCCCCTCTGGGATTCCCTTTTATGGATTCTAATATGCCAAAATTGAAGGAATCACAGTGTTTACTACCATCTAGACGCCTCCATAATGCATTTTTTGTATCTTGTTTCTGTACTCTATAACAATGATCATAGATTCTGTTTCTAAGGCATCTATCAGTCTTACTCACATAGAAACAAGGGCATTTAGTGCACTTCGCCAAATACACAAGATGGGAAGTTCTGCAGTTACCTTTTTGAAACCTAACTTTAGTTCTATTTATGTCTTCCAAAGTTAGGGAAGAAACCTTAATAATTAGACTGCACTGATTTCATTTCCCGCATTTAATAGTGCCAACACAATTATAATTGTTAGGCACATGCACTTCTCAAACCAGGACATGCCACAACTCCTTCCCCCTGCTCTATTCCCAGTAGTAATCCTCTGCAAATAGCTAATGCCTTTAACAATAACTTCATTGAAGCTATTCAAACTTTAACTCAAACTCTAGTTCCCATGACCCCCAGTCCTACACTACACACTAACAGTCCCATTCCCTCCCTTCATTTGCAACCTGTACCAACCTCCTTTATCTGCAAACTCCTTCAAAAACTCAAACCCTGCACTCCCTCGGCTGATTGTCTCCCAGCAGAATACCTTCAAATTGCAGCCAAAGCCATAGCATACCCTGTTTCTATCCTGATAAACAGATCCATCTCTGAAGCCTACATCCCCTCTATATGGAAATTCTCTCATATAATCCCTTTGCACAAAGGAGGTAAATCTACTGAAATCTCCAACTACCGTCCTATTGCTCTACTCTCCCCACTAGCCAAAATTATGGAAAAATGTATTCACCATCAGCTACTCCAGCACCTTCTCCAAAACAACTTGCTTTCTAACTGCCAACACGGATTTAGGCCCTTTCATAGCACTACTTCTGCCCTTTTAACTTTTACTGATTGCATAAATAGGAATCGTAACAATAACAACTGTCTCTCAGCTGCTCTATTTATTGACCTTTCCAAAGCCTTTGATATGGTCAATCACCACCTACTTATTAATGTGCTAAAAGCCCAATCTCTTGACTCACAAGCAATCCTTTGGTTCAAATCTTATCTGGAAAATAGACAACAAGCAGTACTCTGGTACAATAATCTATCCACACACCTCCCAGTGAGCACTGGAGTTCCTTAAGGTTATATCCTAGGCCCTCTTCTTTTCTCCATCTTTATTAATAATCTCCATACTGTTTTTCCACAATCCACCTGTATACAATATGCTGATGACTCTACTCTTATCTGCACTGCTAAGTCTTCCTCTCTCCACACCCTTACACAAAATGTATTTAACACAGTTGAAAAATGGTTCACCCTATGCTGCCTTCTTCTTAACCCCAAGAAAACTAAGCTACTACTCTTTACTCCCACCATAAAATCTCCTCAGTTCCACTTCACTATTACCTCTGACAATGGAACCTGCATTTCCCCTGATTCTACTGCTCAACTACTTGGTATAACTATTGACCATAACCTCAGCTTTGATGCCCATGTTAATAATATTATAAAAACTGTTAATAAAAAATTAGGCTCCCTGTATAGAATAAAACCCTTCCTTACACCACTAGCTAAGAAATCCATTGCCCAGACTAATCTTACTTCCACCCTATTCTATGCATCTGCAATTTACACCAATCTATCAAAGCATAATCTCACCAAACTTGAAACTAGCTACATTGCCACTGGCTCTCTGTACAGAACCCATCACTGCCTCAACCTTAAACAACTCAAATGGTTAGAACTACAAAATCAACTACAATACAATCAACTTGCGATTGCACAAAAAATCCTGCACCACCCTACTAATACTCCCATCCTCACTAATCTGATCTCCCCTTATAAAAATCTTTCAACACTACGCTCAGCTAATAAGCTACTTATTGCCAGCAACCCTTCTAATAACAAAGCAGGCGATTCCCTCTTCTCCAATGTTGTGGGTAGAATCTGGAACAAACTTCCTAATACACTCACCTCACTCTCATCCTCTCTAATATTTAAAAACACCTTAGAGACCACCTTAAAATACATTGGCTTTGCCCCTGCTCAAAGCCTGATTGAATCTACTTTTCTTCTCTCCCTCCCCTATTTCTTTTTCTCCTGCTTCCTTAACAATTACTCCCCATATCTTATGAACAACACTACTAAATAGTTTTGCTAATGTTCTAATGCTTTAGATTTTGATTGACTTCACATGAACCCTACTAAAGCATTAAGACTTGTTTATTTCTTACTTCTACTCTAATGAAACCTTACATTGTTCACAATTTATTAATTTTTTTTCTAATCATGTCTTATTATGTAATGTGAAACTAGTCATTCTTAGAATATTTTGAATGTATTAAATCACTCATGTTGGAGCTTTTCTCCTCGGGCCTCTACTGAAAAGGGATATGTATCCAGCTAGACTAGCCCAGTCAACAAATGTAAAATAAAAATAAATAAAATAAATAAATAAAATAATTGTGATTATATACAGTGTGTGTGTGTGTGTGTGTGTGTGTGTGTGTGTGTGTGTGTGTGTGTGTGTGTGTGTGTGTGTGTGTGTGTGTGTGTGTGTGTGCATACATGTTTATATCCTGTAAAAGACTGGCATCTATCTAGGATTAATTTCTCTGTCTGTCTTCCACTAACTGCAAGAAGAGGCTTGAACTCAAGGTAGTGGGACTAACCCAGGTAACACAGGATAAAAATAAAATAAAATACTCTCCTACAGCCTGAAATGTGTCAGTTGGGTCAGACAGACTAAATGAAACCACAAATCTATATTAGCCATATTAGATAGCACACACTCTTCTAAGATGGAAATCTTTTAATGTACCATCCAAAAATCCATTAAAATAGTAGAACAAGGTTTATCTATTGCCTAATATTTTCTTGATTACACCATGTATTTCAGTTACTCAGTAATATTTCTATTAATATCATATACTAACAACATGCAACTGCACTCTTTCATTTCCTAAACACATAGTAAATTTTATGTGCAAATACTGTCTATGGTCCATTACTTCAAAGAAAACCTCCTGAACTGGGCTAACCATTCCCTACCCCAGGAAACCATAATCCTAGGTGATTTCAATATCAACTGGCTATCTTGTAGTAACAATTATCCAGCCCAGCACCTAAACTTCATGATTTCTCCCGACTAATACAGTTACTTACCTGAAAAAATAAAAATTCTAACAAACATACTACTCTCAAATGGATATTAGTCAACAAAGGCTGTCTACTAGACAGCCTCAGTGACCACACTCCAACATTCCTTCTGAGACCCCACTTAAATTGTGCTAAACCCATTATCTATAGGCAAATCCGAAATAGGGTAAACTTTAACCCTCTCTCCTTTATCTCATCCCTTCAAAAATGTGATTGGACACCACTAAAGTACCTCAGTCTGGATGAAGACATCCACTTCTTCAATAGTACCTTCCTAAACATCCTAAATGCACATGCCCCCATAAGAAATGCCAGAATCAAAACACAGTACTTCCCTTGGCTACATAAAAAGCACCAGGGCAGTAATAAAAATCAGCAATAAGGCCTGGGAGCACTGGCACTTAACAAAAATTCCCTCCTCTAGAGGGGTGTCATTCCTAGAGTTGCGCAACAAGGTCAAAAAGCAAATAAAAGAAGATAGCACCCAATATTATCAGTCTGACCTAAACCCCTCCCATCACAACCCTAAGCAGTTTTGGTCCACAATAAACTCTATTCTCCACCCAGGTAAAGTAGGAACCCCCTTACCTACCACTCCCCCTTCCTCCAGCAGTACTGCTGACTCATTCAATAAACACTTTACTGAAACCATTCTGTCTTTGCCTAAATAACACAACCCTCTACCCACCCTCCCTACATCAAAATCAAATACTCTGCCCACAGTCTTTTTTTTCATCAGTGCCTACCTCCTACATAAAAAAAACTTCTATTGAAACTTAAGCCTACAAAACTTGCAGCTGACAATCTCCCCTATGAATACATAAAAATAACAGCGGAAGCCCTAGCTTATCCAGTCTTTATCTTAATTAATAAGTCCTTATCAGAAAACTATGTCTCCACACTGTGGAAAATATCCCACATCACCCCCCCCCCCCATAAAGGTGGCTCCTCCACTGAACTTTCCAATTACCGCCCCCATAGCTATCCTTTCTCCACTTTCCAAGATACTTGAGAAATGCATACGTTTTCCAGTCTTAGACTACCTCTTAGCTAATACCCTCCTCTCCAGCACCCAACATGGCTTCAGGCCATACCACAGCACTACTACTGCCTTGCTCTCCTTCACTAATGCTATCCTTCATCATAAAAATAATGGCCTGTTCTCCTCTGCTATATTTCTGGATCTATCCGAGGCTTTTGACATGGTCTCACACAAACTACTATTCTCTGTTCTCACTAATCTATCATTTTCCCAATTAGCTACTGATTGGTTTCACAGCTATCTAACTGGCCATCAGTTGTCTGGCATAATGACCTATCTCCTCGACTTCCTGTAACACTCGGTGTTCCCCAAGGCTCTGTCCTTGGTCCCTACTAGTCTCACTCTTCACCAATGATCTATTCAGCCACCAAGCATGCTTCTCTTATACAGTATGCAGATGACTCCACCCTCATCTGCTCAGCCCCCATTATACCTGAACTTCACAAGATCACACAGGAAGCCTTTTCATCTGTCGAAAACTGGATGCCTAATGCCAAGTTATTACTCAGTCTGAGCAAGACTAAAGTCCTTATCTTCCAACCCACTAAATCTAACCCAATTATCCCCCACTTTAATATTCTAGCCAAAGACAATACCGCTATCTCCCAACAGAACACACCAAACTTCTTGGTGTTGAGATTGATAATCTCATATTTGACACTCACATTTCTCTTATCATAAAATAGGTTCACAAAAAACTAGGTGCATTGCACAGAAACAAACAAAACAATGGGTTGGGAAAGTGGCCTAATGGTTAAGGTGTTTGCCTTACAAACACAAGGTGCAGGGTTTGAGTCTCACAAGGGATAATTGGCTTGGCTCACAAGGGCAGTTAGCTTAGTACTAATCTAATCTATGAACCTATTCCTCACCATGACAGTCAAAATTTCTGCTGCCAATTCCCACCTAATCTCAACTTTACTCTACGCCTCTCGTATACTTACCTACCTTAGACAAACAGACCTAAACAAGCTAAAGGCTTTCTACAATAAAATTACTGTTTGCCACTGGTGCATCTTATTGCAGCCACCACTGTATCTCACTTAGAGAACTTGACTGTCTTAAACTCCCTCAACTTCTTCACCTGAATCAACTCTCCCTTGCCCACAAGTTAGTAAACCATCTTCTTAAAGTCCCTCCCTTCAAAACCTTCTCCAGCCCTACTGCTCCACTAGACCTCTATGCTCCAGCAGAAAAAATCTACTTCTAGTGATCAAACCCAAGAACTTAGCGGGGGAAGCATTATTCTCCTGCATCATATCCAGATTATGGAACAACCCCCCCCCCCCCCTCTATAACCACACTACCTTCTTGCAATCACTTCAAGACTGCACTAAAATCTCACTTAAAAAGTCTCTGGTTATGTCCATGCACCAATCCCAACTAGTAACCCTCCTTTTACCTCCCCTTCCTCACCCCTCCCCTAGCCACCCTGCCTCACACCATCTGATCATTGCATTCCTTCCTCTGCAGGCTCTGACTCACCCTTTACCCTCCCCTTCCCTCCTCACTCAGTCTCTCAGACCTGTTATAACATGTTTAACTACCTCACTTCATCTCAACTCCAAATACATATCCAGCTGACTTACACCTAGCTTCCTCTCACTACCACGTATACTACTCACTCAGTCTCCTCTCTTACTCCTCTATCTTCCCCTTCCATCACATTAGCCCTTCTAACTTGTCCCACCTTCATGTGGAGCTTCTGCTTTATACCTGCTTGAGTTTAGTGCAATATTTGTATATAAGATTTAGGTTTATGAGTTTAGAACAGTATCTGTTTGAGCTTAGTACTATCTGTATATGCATCCTAACTTTATTCCTAGCCTCTAGCTAGATATTGGTATATCTGTTCATTACTATGTTTCATATTGTAGGTATAGTTAATGTTTGCTGCAGTATGTATTATTTGTTATTGTATGTATATTCAATTGTTTTTCATGCACTCTGTTGTTCATGTATTGTTCTGTGGAGCTTTTCTCCTCGTGTCTACACTGAAAATGGACCTGTGACTAGTTGGAATTTCCTGGTAAACAAATATAAATAAATAAATAAATAAATTAGTAAAAACAAAAAATCATCCAGGGTAAAGTGCCTCTCTAAGAAAAGTAACTAATGAGTAAAAGAACAAAAAGAGGCACACCACGACTATCGAAGCTGACCCTTTATTCCACAAGTAAGCGCTTTCACGTCACCAAAGACGCTTGATCAGACTTTCAACAACACAAAGTAGCAAACTTCTTAAATAATGATTCAAAAACTATTGAGCCAATGAAATTACACATAAAAACAGGAATCTCATTAATATTTAAGTGTTTAAAAACACACATATAAAAACAGACAAAATATATAAAAATATATTTAAAAAACACACATAATGAGTTGTAATCGAGAGCCCTTGTTCACATTTCATATAAATAACATATATATCTACTTTAAAATCTCATTGTAAAGGGCTTTATCATAAATAACTTCATTAAAAATAATAATAATAATACTATCTGATTACCTAAGCCTTAACACAAACCACATATATCTTAATTCATCATTATACTAATGAGACAAAGGGCGATCTGCTAAAAATGGTTTTAATGAAATCCTGTCATTCAGGCCGTGACCCTTGTCTGCTTGTAACTTGATTATCCATCTACTATCCTGTTTTTCTGTATGAGTCTTAATATCACCTAATCTAACTGTTCTGCATACTATTTCTAATACCAGAAATGTAAATCTATGGCTTGTACCATGTTGGACTACATGTCTTGCTAAAGCATTCCTCTCATCCAATGTATTAATGGCATATATATGTTCCCTGATTCTTTCTCTCAGTGTCCTATTTGTTTTACCCACACAGAAGCATTTGCAAGCCTGGCAAATTGCTAAATACACTAAGTCTCTTGATTTACAATCTCTATAGTGATTAAAAGTGTATGTTTGTGCTGTGTCTGGGTGGATAAAACATTAGAATTAGCTATATAAGGACACTGATTACAACCACAACATGGGAAAGTGCCCTTTCTCACTGAGCTCAGCTTCTTCTGTGTATTGTAGGTTTCATAACAGAGTAATCTCTTAAGGGATCTGGTATTCTTGTAACACATCATCAGTCTTTCGCCCACAATTTGTTTTATTCAATCATCTAATAATAGAATATTCCAGTTCTTATTTATAACTTCTAAACCTTTTTTATTGTTATTGGTATAAGGGATCACAACTCTGTGTATCTGCTCAAGAGCTCCCTTAACTGGTGGGGCATGTGTCATCCTATTCCTTCTTACATAAGGTTTTCCTGTCCCTGTCCTGTCCAAATATTGCATGGTCTCCAAATCCTGCAAATGGTAACCCCTTTCTACAAACTCTTCTCTCATCTCCTGAAGTGTCACCTGTAAAGTATTATCATTACAAGTAAGTCTGGAATGTCTTAGAGTTTGACTTTTAATAATATTCCTATATATATGTGGACGATGCATACTATTGCAATGTAGTAAAGCATTCCTCCTACATTCCTTCTTAAACACCTTGGTATGTACGGTGTTACCTTCTATCTGTAAATCAACATCCAAAAAAATCTATCTGATGCCTAGACCACTTCACCGTAAAAGATAGGAAATGTGTTGTCCCATTAATGTATGAGATAAAATCTTCCAAGGCATTGTTCTTTTACTCAAATAAATAAATTAGTCATTTTATGAAAATATTTTACTTCATAGCAAAATAGTTTTCCCTGCATAAGTTTTGTAATAGATAGGCTATTAGAAAGAGTTATATATGTCATCTGGCTGTTTAAACTCATTTATTTTATATTTTCATTGTATGAGTGTATAGCTGTTTCTATATTTAATTTTATAAAGTGCATTGCTTAATTTTATTTCCAGTAAATAAGGTTAATATTCAAGGTTAAATAGTTGCAGCGAATAGTTTATTTATTTGTATAAGGGTATTTGTGGAGACATGGGGACATCTTACTTGCTAGCATCCGCCTTTTGAAAAGCGACTGTTTAAAGTTACTGCTACAGTTCAAACAACTAATGAATGGTTTTCTTTTATGGAAAAAATAGTAACTATGATCTTCATATGCCAGACTGGTTTGGTTGCCATGAAGTGGTACAGGAGAGGTATTATCAATCCCTCCTTTAAAACAGTGTGTGTGTGTGTGTGTGTGTGTGTGTGTGTGTGTGTGTGTGTGTGTGTGTGTGTGTGTGTGTGTGTGTGTGTGTATCGGTCTGTCCTATTTACCTATCTGTCTGTGTCTTTGTAAACTATATTGGCCATGTTTCAGTTACTGTTAGCAAGATGGCAATGAAAGGTATAGCAATGGGTGAGGTGGGTAAGATCCTGCAGAATCTGTGATTGTAACTCTGCTCTTCAGCTGGTCTGAATAAAACAGAAGACCAGTGACTTCACTGCATAAGTAAGGATTTACTGAAGTAGTTGAGTGAAAGTTTCCAAATTACTACTTTTAACATGCTGGGTGACCTTATAATAAGGGGCCAAGCAGGCTTTACTTTGCCTGAGGACGTGAAACTCTGGCTGAGCAAGAAAGGGATATGCTGCAGTACACATTGGTATAAGGGAACACATAGAGTCAGTCTAAATATTCAAAGCAGGTTCCACAGGCAAAGAGAAATCTAATGGTTATAACACGTCAATGTCTTGAAATTACAAGTTTATACTGTAACCAGCCAACCTTGTGGCATACAGGGATAAAACCCTGACAAAAGCCCAGGTAACCTGAGTTCAATTAGCAGCTTATGTGCTTGATAGAGATGGCAAAGAGGATTGGCATGGCCATCCTGGTTGAGGGGCAGAAGTGATCGCATGGCTGAAGCAGCTGTTTGGAAGAAGGGGGCTTGTGACCTGGGGCATCCTTGCAGTTTGCCAAGCGGATGTTTGACAATAACCTTCAGTAGGTAAGTACACAGGAGCATGCACTTGCATAGGGGAAGGCATTTTGGACTCTTGCTGTGATGCAGGTCATGCAACCCTCTACTCATGGAGAAGGTAAGCAAATAAATAGTGGATCCGAGGGTGATCCTCACCACTAAGGAATGAACTGGCTCTAGTCCAGTTGTAGGAGGCTTGAAAGCTGGCAAGCACAGGTCCATAAAGTGTAATGGTAAAAACATTTATAATATAAACAAGTTGGGCATGTATGGTCTAAATGATACAGAGACAAGATTAGGATGAAAAGCTACATGAGCAGCACCTCAGTAGTAATGGATTGTACTGAAACTGCAGCCTCTACTAAAGCTGCAGAGAGTAACAAAACTATTGCTAAGACGAAAACTGCAACAGGCTTAATTACTATTAAGCCTGCAGCAATTAAAGCTGAGTATTACTTGATTGAGCAGTTCTCGAAAGTTGCATCCATGGGGTGGACATATTTTTAGATAACACTGGCCTGGTTTTAGTTATTTCTATTTGTCAACCAGGTAAGTGGGTTGGATATCTTAACCCTTTTCAGCCACAACCTGGGCTTATCCGTACAGAAACAGAATATAACATATAATAGATAAGTGAATACAAGACATTATAGGTTCATAGGTTGGTACTAGACTATCGGCCCTAGGGCCTATACAAGCCTAGCCATAACAATTCCCTGGCTATTTCTTCCCACACTATTTACTTCCCTGGACCCCTGTTTAGCAGGGTGACTGACGTGATCCCCGGGGTGAATTTCCTTTCTCCCATCCAATAATTAAGGTTCCTTTTGAAGAGGGCCAAAGAGGCGCTCTGCGTGACATTATAAATTAATTAGTCGATTGTGTCAAAGGACAGCACAATTATGTTAAAGTAATTTTCAGTAAAATTACATTATGTACAATATATATATATATATATATATATATATATATATATATATATATATATATACACACACACACACACACATAGAGTTTTAATGGAATACATAATTATAGTCATGGTTATTTGAATTTGTCAACTATTGACCTTATAGCAGTTGCAAATGCTTTCATTGCTAAAGTGCTTTCTTATTGATTTTTGAGAAGGCTTTTTCACCTACTGTCTTTTTTAACTGTGGGAGGATGAGAAGGATTCCAACATCAGCACTGTCTCTTAGTGGGAAAGAATGTTCCAGAATGATAGTTTGGATCTAAGAAGAGGGAACTATCCTAGTTTCAGAATTCTGAAAATGAGACAGCTCAGGAGGAAACTGGACCTGTCCGCTATGGAGATATGGAGAGCCAGTTAATACTTTTAATGAGGTCACAATGGTGTGCATGTGATTCTGCAAGCAGAGCAAATCTGAAGATCTTATTCTCCAGCTTGTAGTCTCTGTGTGTTTTAAGAAGAGTGTAATATTACTAAGGGTAGGCAGTAGTTGAGTTTGAGGAGTAGCATGTTCTTAGCAGTAGCTAATCTAACTTTGGAGGTTAGATCTTATAGCAAAGTTTTATTTGCAAGAGTACTTTGTGATGTTGTCTATATGGGGTGTAAATGTAAGTGAGGGACTGAGTTTGAAACCTTAATATTTATATTCAGTAACAAAAGGCATAGCATTGTTTTGCATGTTTCTGAGCAGGATGGCCTTTAGGTTAGCTTTTTATGCAAAGTGGAAAATAATTTCAAATAATATCCCAGAAGGTCTTCTAACAGGTAATGACTTTGATAGCACAGTACATTGTTTGCTTATAAATGCATGCAAACAGGCATGAAAACAATCATGTGAGGAAGGTTGCAGGATACCCAGTCAGTGGTGAGATGTCCAGAAGAGGCTGGTGATATGGCTACATCAGGGAAAGAGCTTGACTGTATAGATAGTGGAAATGAGCCTGAATATGACCCTCAGATGGCACACAGTGCTGGACTACTTATGGAGGTTGTTTACTTCAGGGGAAGATTGGTTGTTAGTAACAAGCCTGAATCACAATCACATTGCTGAGAAATACCATGCTTCCATTTGAAGGGAGACTGGGGTGGAATGCAAGCAGATCAGCTGCAGATACCACCATAAGGAACTTAAGAGAGGTTACCAAGGAGGTGTCTGACTTTTAAAGGGAGGAGGAGTCTATATTGGCACAAGGATTTTCTGTACAGAGAATGAACTTCTGAAGGAGGTCTAGAGGGAGAAGTGATAGCAGTTGGTAGTCTCAGGATCCTGTTGTCAAACACTTCTGGCTGTAGCCCATGGTATTCCTTTTTCAAACCATCTAGATATAAAACATTTGTTAGCCAGGCATTGCAAAACACAGTACTGAAAGATACAGAGCACTGTCAAAGGATTGACAAGGCAGGCTGCGTTGGACTCTTTACATGTTACTGAGGAGTCATTCCCAAGACTCGTCATGAACAGTGTGGTGTGGTGCTCCTAGCATCTCAAATAACATAGTTAAGAAGTTTATTTTGCACATTATGGTACTACGTTCTTTGATGAAGCTTTGTTGACTACTGAGACAGAAAATTCAGAACAGTTGGCAAATTCTCTGTTAGAAATGTCCCAGTACAGTGGGCTTCCCCAGAAAATATTCACTGTATCAGATGACAACTTCATGCTAGACTTGACTTGCTTGTGGAAATGCTGTGGGGTGCATTTAAAAAAACTACACTCAAAACAAATGGTTTATTGGATATATTACTTTCAAGACCTTACTTGCAGTCCAATTTAAGCAGGAAGAGTACAAGTACCTTTCCCATCTCATTTTGCATACAGAAAGGTGTCCCAGTAGCTGATTTTCCCTATTTGAGCCATTTTATGGTTACAGGGTGAAAATACCTTTTGACTTAATTCAAAATGAGTGGGAAGGAGAATGTGATTCCCACAAGAGTGGGTGCTGAACTTCAGGACTAAGCTTAGAAAGATTATCGGGATGGCACAAGGCCACATAGCACAAATATAACAACAGCAGCATAATGAACGGTGTGACCAGGCAGAAATAGCCCAAGAGTGTATACATTCAAATAAAAGATAAGGTTCTTATTCCTGTTCAACAGAGTAAGCTGCACACAGCAGAACAGGGCTTTCTTTTACTTTTTGAAGGTAAATGGCATTTATTATGAGGTGGCGCTGCCTGTCAGAAAAAAGAAATACAAACTCTACCTTATCAGTATGATAAAGTCACATCTTGACTGGGAGATTCAGTATTTTGAACATGCAGTAGATTAGTATAGAAATGGGGTGATATGGTGCTAGATCTCCTCAGTAAGGCTAGTTCTGATGCCTCTGAGGATAAGTTAGCACATTCTGAGCAACTATCCTATACACAGGTCCATAAAATCCAAGCAGTGCTATGATAACTTGGGGACATGTTCATTCTTAAGCCAGGATGTACTCTGCTAGTGTAGAGCCATGTGGACTCAGAAATAAAATGGACCATCAAATAGGCTCCTAACAGGGTAGCTGAGCAAGTCAGGTAGACCACATGAGCAGAAGTGCAACTGTCAATTCAGGGAGTAATCCCAGAATCTAACAATGCCTGTGCTTTGCCAATGGTGTTGGTGTCACAAAAATCCATGGAAACACATGCTTTTGTATTGACTACAGGAACTAAATTGTCACAGAAACATAGATGCTATCCCATACCACATACAGATGAAGGTCTTGACAAGCTGGATAGGGCTAAATATCTGACCACCACTGACCTGACTATGACTTAGTGTCAGGTACCCTTCATCTCTGTAGCAAGGGATAGGTCAGGTTTGGTCACCTGACTTGGATTCCATGAACTGAACAAAATACCCTTTGGAATGAAAAATGCAACAGCAATTGTCCAGAGGCTGCTATACCACATTCTAGTAGGAGCTAGTGGCTATGCTGTAGCTTTCATAATAGATGGTTGGAATTTTTATTTGCCCTATCAAGAAAATGTATGACATGTCAGAAAGGTGCTGAGCAGATTAAGAAGTGTCAGGTAGGAATGACAGGAGTACATTATCTTGGTCATTAAGAGGATGGTGGCAACATTTATCCATATCCTACCAATACAGAGTTCATCCAGACATGGTCTACTTCTGTTAACAAATAGCAGGTAAACGCATTCCCTGGAACAGTGGTATATTTCATAAATTCTGTCCCTTACTGGGGTATTGCAGCCACTCCTATAGAGCTTTACCATAAAATAGGTTAGATAACATTATTTGGCTTGTCAGCGAGCATGCATAAAACTCGAGGAGGCCTTGAGTTAACCACTATACAAGCCAGCCCTGATTACAGCCAAGAATGCATTGTGCAGTTAGAACTTCAAATCATGTACTGATAGCTGTACATAGCTAGGTCTCTTCAAAGGGAGAAGAGCATTTGATAGTGTACCCTATTCATATACTTCACCATGTGATAGTGTACCCTATTCGTATACTTCACCCAAGAAAGGAATCATATAAAGCAGAAGAAAAAGGATTGCTAGGGAATAGTCTGAGATCTCCAGAAAAGCAACAATCCTTCCTGTATCTTAGAAACTGTCATGGGACAGAATGGCAAGGTCCTCAAATGGAGCTTTGGACTGCAGACCTAAAACATAGTCATCCAGCACAGGTGTGGTGCTAATAATGTAAATGTAAATGGCCTTTCTAGAAGTGGAACCGGCAAGAGTGACTAAGAGTTATTTATTATCCAAGCTGCGTATAACTGAGGGTCTCTCTACAAAACTTGCTTTAGGTCTAGTAAGAGGGAGAAATGCAAAAAACGTTATACTGAACTAAAGAAATACAACTATTTTTTTTTTTTATTAGAAATGTAGAAGAGGCATACTAAGCTATTCTGAATTAAGGAAATATAAGTTTTAATTATTACAAGATAAATTTGAAATACGTTATACTGTACACAACTTTTCAGCAAACATGTAACATGTTTCTAAAATTAAAAAAGAATCTATATGGGAAGCATCCAGTTTCTTTTTCTGAAGATGCGTTACAGATTTGAAAATGGGTTGATTTCAGACAAACCCAGTAAGAGTCTTTTTTTTAAGACTTGCATAAATGGAATGTTTTCTTCATATTAAGCAATGCTGCCCAAGAATATATTTATTTTTAACTTTGCAAGTAACAGAAAACAGATTAACTTAAACTCTTTTGAAAGGATTTATTTGAATTTACTGTGCAGAATGAATACTTTCCAGTATTGCCTAGTTTCACAAAACCCTCTTAGACACTTGGGAGATTCTAAAACCTTTCCAAAATAAAAATTGTATCTACTAAAACAGTTATTCTTTTTCCTGCTTTTGAAGTATGAACAATGGACTACAGCTCTGGAACAAAACCCCATGACTGGAATGCATTTGTCTGTGAGAGTTGGCAACTGCTGTTTGGACTTACAGTTTAGAGGTATTTAGAATTAAGTAAAGCTTCAGCTACTGGCAGTGATTCGACCATAGTAAGTGTTAGAGTCCTTCTACATGTCACATGACTTTGTAAACCCATTTATTTTGTATTGTTGTGCAATTATGTAGCTGTTTGTATATACTTCTTTTTATAATGCACTGTTTAATTCTATTAAAAGTAAAATAAATATTATTCAGTTTTAAAGGCTTGTGGTTGATGGTTAACTTAGTAGTATAAGGGAATGTGTATAGGCCTGATGACACTGCAAATGTCGGCATTCACCTTTTGGAAAATGACTTTCTAATGATATTGCTACCATCTGAAAAATCTAATAGTGTCTTAGTTTAAAGAGACACAGTAATTGTGATCTTGCTGCATCAGACTGGCTACATTGTGTTACTTGGATGTCAAGTATGGGATGTTGGTACTGAGAGGTAGCGTCAACTTTTGCTGGAAAACACTGTGTGTGTGTGTGTGTGTGTGTGTGTGTGTGTGTGTGTGTGTGTGTGTGTGTGTGTGTGTGTGTGGGCATGTGCATGCATGTACATAACACTGTGCAAAACAATGTTAAACACATTTCAGTTACTGATAGTAAAACAAAACAGAAAGACACTGAAATGGGACCAAGGTGAATGACTGCTTAGAAAGCTAATGATTGTAATTATTCCCTGCAGCTTATTAGTGAAAAACTTATTTGGGTAAGGTAGATGTTGGCTGTTACCTGAGACAGCAGTGCACATATACCATATGATTTTAAGATCAACCATACATTGCATATTATTTAGAGGTAATGATGCAAATTGTGAAATCATTGAACTTGTCTTTTTATACATAAATTGGATGCAATGCATTGGGGTATATGCCCCTTTCATCACAACCACAATGCTATAAGATAAGGCTAGAGAAAAACTTTTTGGCACATTTTGGACACTGGTTGTAGTACAAGTCACTTTTATTTCCAGTGCTTTAGTTGTTCAGCGGCCATAAAATAAAGGTGCATTTTTAATCATCATTAAAATTTGCAATTTAAAAATGAGAACCTGAAGTACAGTTACAGTATTATGAATGTGTGAAGCACATGTAATAGAATCAAAGACATACAAGCATGCTTTATTTGAATACGTACACTGAGTTGGGAAAATATAAGATTCCATACATTTTCCTGACTAAACTCCTAGATTCATTTGTAGGTTCTGGAGTTGAGGCTTGACCATAAACCCAAATAATTTTTAATTTAATTTATTTATTTTAACCATATGAGGTAACTGTCATCCTTTCCAGTTGCAACCAGGAACATAAGATAAGGATCTATGCAGAGGACTGGCATACTGGTTAAGGACTTAATCCCAAATATACAAGGTACTGGGCTTGATTCTGACTTCTAGTTATTGGCTAGACTTATAGTAGTCTGTAGACTGATAGTCTAATATTAACCTATGAACCAATATGTGTGTGTGTGTGTGTGTGTGTGTGTGTGTGTGTGTGTGTGTGTGTGTGTGTGTGTGTGTATATATATATATATATATATATATATGTGTGTGTGTGTGTGTGTGTGTGTGTGTGTGTGTGCGTGTGTGTGTGTGTGTGTGTGTGTGTGTGTGTGTGTGTGTGCGTATATATATATATATATATATATATATAGATAGATAGATAGATAGATAGATAGATATAGATATATATGAGCATTTAGAGAAGCCAATTAAATAACATGGTTTTGGGGGTGAGAGAAAACTGGACTGTTTGGAGAACATCCACTCAGACACTGAAAGAATATGCAAAATGTCAAACTGATAGTGGCTGGAGGTCAGAATAGTTCCCCAAGTCCTGGAACCGTGACTTAAATGTCTTACAACTGAGCCACCAAGTTTCCTAGAAAGAAATTATCTGACAACACACAAAACAGGACACAAGGCTTAAACAACAAAAGCGCAACTGAGGAAGATTCAAGCAGGTCTAGCAATCAGCCCATAAAAGGCAAGGATGTCAAACACCTCTAGTTATGATCCACCACTGGACCAGTAATCAAGGAGCCTCAATCCTCACCACTGACAACAATGGAGGACGTACATTGGGAAGATGACAAGGTGCACACACAGTATTACCAGATGCAGCTCTATGCATCAAGAGCAATTTTCCTTAAGAGCACACAGAGACCACAGTCCGGGACTGGTTTATCCCTCTTTCTCTAGATCCCCAGTAAGACACCCCAGTGGCACAGCTATACAGTTGAGATCTCAGCTGAGTGGCCAAACTAAGACCTTCAGCACCCTCGCTGTCCAACCAGTGCTTCATTTCCCTGCAAAAGTTGCTGACACACATACTCTTTGAGGTTTGATTTACACAAACACACACACACACACACACACATACACACACACACACACACACACACACACACACACACACACACACACACACACACACACACACACATACACACACACCTGGGAAAGGCTGGCACAGGTTTACTAGCTATAACCCCCCCCCCCTTTTCCCAGACTATAATGTACTTATCACTGCCACCAGCCAACTCCTTATCAGCTACTTTAAGGCCCTTAACAAAGGGTGCCCAATCTTACTGTGCAATGTTACTATTAATACAAATGGTAGTTTGACCAAGAGCAAGGCTAGTATGAGTGGCCTACACAGTGTCATCAAATAAATATACAAGTACTCTCAGAACTTAAATATCTCTACACAGATCAGCCACAATGAAAGGTTTAAATATATTTAATATTAAATAATAAAAGAATAAGACAATACTAAATATATATTCACAGTGGCAGAGTTCAAAACCACAGGAAATATTTAAAACAACATTGCAGGAAGGTCTCAAATAAATAAAGAAAAATATGTAAACTAAGCTTCACTATATTCATGACTGAATCTAAGAGGATTACTATACCATAGTTAACTTACTTCAGAGCATAGCAGATTTGGTGAACGGATCATCTAGTTGTCAGGTCCAACAAAGAATACAAAATGCTGTGTCTCACTAAGAAACTTCTTAAATTAATATCTCAAATATTCCTGCTGGGATAGCTTGCAGAATGACATCATTTTTTGTCATCTGACTCTATCCCAGGTGAAACCCCCACTGCTTTAGCATCGACCTATGAAAATACATAGACCTCAGATCGTTGGCAGATGCTGGAAGTCATAAAACAATTGTTATAATTAGTTCACTTTAAAGACAATGCAGAAGAAATCTCCTAGTGCAGACTCTGTTGCAAGCAGGTAACCTGTAAATGGGTCATCTCCCAGGCCCATGCTTACACTTATCAAGGGTATCAGAACTTGTCAGAGATTTTGGATGCATGGCTAGGTTTAAAAAGGCCCTTGTGGTCATTAGCTTAGTAAACACATATGAACGTATTATGTCTCCTGCTGCATTGAAACCAAAAGATACCATCTTTTTATGGCCTAGCCATAAAGTAATTTAATTTCAGTTATTTTTCTGAAGTTAACCTCCTGTAGTCCAGTTTCCACTGTTAAAATATATACATTTAAACACTTATAATAGTGCATGTACATTTCTGTTCTAATCCAGTAGGGCGTACTGTGGTTACATGTTATTTTTTTTCAATCATTTTTATTTTCATTTTACATTTATATGAGTCACAAACAATACCATCTAAACAACATGAACATAAATATATGTTATACATTAAGATTCATACTATAGAATGTAGGTCATATAACAAAGTTATTTACACTATATATACAGATGCTTGCATAGTTATATCCCTTAATATACATACAGTACATACATTCATAATATCCGCTTCATGGTTTAACTGATTTATCATGTGTACATTTCCAGATTCTATTGAGGTGTGTTCCTAAGTGTCTATGTGGTGATTTATGCTAATATAATGTTAAAGGTTTGTTACATTTTAAGCACAAGCACTTTATCAAATATCTTTTCAACATGTCTGTACAAACTTAGTTTGATATACATTTACAACACAAGCATACTACACAAATCATGTTGATATTCACAAATGACACACAATCATTTACAACATTCCAGATAGCTGTGCTGTCAGTATCCCTCTTTGTCACACCTGTCTTATACTCACCACTTATTTTTTTCAGCAGAAGTGTAAACTAAACTCCAACAGGTGTAAGTGAAAAAAAAACACTTGAAATACACCAACATGATAAACAATATATGTTTAATCTAAATAGTTAAGCTCTTTAATTCCTCTTACATTTCACACAGAACTTTATCAGAACTTTAATACAAGACACTGACTTCCTCACATAAAACAAGAGACCTAAGTCATGTGATCACTTGCAATCAAAATATTAAAACATTTAAAAACTAGTAACTCTTTAAATAATATCTAACTTAAAATTAAAATGTCAAAGAATGAACACAAGATCTCTATAACATTTAGAAGTTTTACAACTTTTACAGAAGAAGTATATATAATTAATTCATAAACCCCAGGATTTAATAAACTCCTTGTAGGAATAGTGTAAACCCTACACGGAGTGTATCATGGCCGTGTCTGCAGCTCCCCCTCAGAAGCGCTCCTTGCATATTCATGAAGGCTCACTACTGAAAGGGAGTTATATGCACGGTTACTGAATCAGTGCTAGGGGGTGTATTACAGTGATCTCAGATGTGTAACACACCCCCTGCACTGTCAGTACAGCACTAAAACATGAAAAAATGTGTCTTCAGACAGTTATAAATATTTCCTTTATGTTACACAGGGGGTGTGTTACAGTGTCCGTAACACACCTCCTGCACTGTCAAAGTGCCGTATGGCACTAAAATATTAAATTGTAACTGTGTCCTGCCCAGTATGTAAAATAAATATGTAGGGGGTATGTTACAGTGTCCGTATCACACCCCCTATAATGTCAAAGTGCCATACACCTGTGTATATTTTTTAATATTTTTTTGTGTGTTTGAGGTCAAGTTTAAGCATAGCTGAGTGGGTTTGCACTGCGTGTTGCTCAGCAATGCTTACACATAATAAAAAGCTAAATGGAAATGCATAGCTGAAATTTTTACAGCTGTGTTAGCCAAATGGTTAGAGTCCAAGCCTTGTATGCAGTAGGTGCATGGTTCAAATACAGGGACAGGCCATTCAGCTTTTATAAGTGATAGAAATATTTCATGCATTATTATTTTTTATGTATTTAGTGATATTTGTTACCTGTGTTAGTCCAGCTGATCTGCAAGCCCATTTTCAGTGGAGTCCAGTGGAGCAAAGCTCCAGTTATACATAAGTGTCCAGTACATTACAGTCACACTCCAAGATAATGTAATTAAAATACTTAAGGTTAGTTTATATAAAGTAAAAGGCATACATAATAATAAAAGTATCCCTAATGATGAATGGCGTTCAATATTGTTTTTTTTTCCAATTTGTAAAAATATGTAGTTTACCCATAGCTAAGCTCCAATAAGCAGTGCTAAGCTAAGCCAAGCAATGCTTAAAGAGGACCTGTTTTAGCAGTACTTAGCAATGTGCAGCTCCGCTTAGCACTGCTAAGCAATCCCCTGTTTAAGCAGTTCTCAGCACAGCTAAGCAGTTTGCAAGATGCTAAGTGGAGCTAAGCATTTTCAAAAATGGTCAATAGCGGTAAAGAGCAGAAAAACAGCCTTATTTAAACTGAACAGGTGGGAATACAGCCATAACTTGTTAGAGTTCGATCACTGCAGGAGCTATAGCTGGAGTTGGAGAGGGCACAAGCTTTCGGGCACAGTGCTGAGGCATGTTGGAGTCTAAGGTTATGGTTGGACTCCTAGCAAAAGACCATGATGCCAGATTGCTGCAGGGCCAGTACCAGGGCTCTGAATACAACTCTGAGGCCTGGGAACATCTAGCATGTGACCTCACCAATGCTACTGTAATCCCCTGCACTGGTGAGCAGGTGCATCACCGCTGCAATGACTTGAAGCGAAGGAAGGGGGGGGGGTCTTGGCCCAGTGGACCCAAGATGCTCAGGACGGGAATGCCCCAGAAGTTTGTTAGTATAGCAACTGATTTATCAAATTGTAGTATGAATATCTGATAGACAGGTATGCATAATGGTGTGTTTTACCCCTACAGCTGCAAAGGAGAGGGCTCGCAATCTAGATTCCTACACTTGGAGCCTAGTGAGGATACACTGACAGCGTGGTGAGTACAGATCTATCTTGCAATATATAGTACAATAAATAAGAAATAGTACATTGTTTACTGCCAGTAGGTATAGTGTGTCTGTGTGTACTGAAATAAAGTGTTCTTAGGCCCACAGTGATATAAGTGAGTAATGCCAGGTACTGTGCAATACAGGTGAAGGCAGCAAACAAGCTACTATTGATGAAAGAAAGCTAAAACTGTATTAACAGTGTGTAGGAATGACACAAATATATAGTGTGGCAATACTAAGGATCTTGTAATAATGTACACTGTGACTGAAACTGTGAAGGTAATAAATGACATTCATTCTTCATTTACAGGATATACAGTACAAATGTAGTCAGAATTTTGAAATTAATAAACCACTGTGTCATGTCACTCTAAATAAAGTTTTGTCTCCCACGTTTTGTGTTTATTTTGGTGTGTTGTTGAAGAAATCCAGTTATACAGGTGTTCCACAGCAAATATGGCTGTGATACCATGAAGTGACTGTAGTTTGATAAAGAACTGTTATGCTAAAGTGTAGATCTGGAGCTGTACAACAAGATACAATGCAATTTGATATATGTTCTGCAGTAAGATCTGAACCTTGAATAGTAATGTGTAGTGTATTATAGTGTGTTCCCTGAGGATTGTCTTGTATTAACCTTTGCATTTCAGCTATACATGTTCCTGAATGTAGGTACACTGATGCAGGCAAGTATGAGACTATAATTGCATGGAGACTGCAAATATGTCATGTGCAAATGTACATGGGTCAGGTATGAAACCCAGCACCCTGATATGGTCTGTACAAATCACACATTATCCCATCCACTAGTGGTTAAATGAGTACTCCCTACAGGTTACGGCATACTAAGAGTAGACCGGCTAAACAAAAAAGGAGGTGGTGTAGCTATAATATTTAAACAACATCTAAACATCCAGATCTTAAAATCATCAGCTCCACAAATAGGCAATGAAGAAATAATATATACCAACCTCAAAATTAACTGAAACAAAACCATCAACATAACTGGATGCTACTTCCCACCTGGCCAAAACATCCCTCCACTACAAAACCTCCTTAGCTGGTCTACCCACCATCTCCTCCAAGAAACTATCATCTTAGGTGATTTCAATATTGACTGTGTTCTGGCAACAATCCAACCCATCATGTACACCTTCATGGCTTCACCCAACTAGTCCAGTCACCAACAAGGATAAATAAAAACTCCAGCAAGCACTCTACCCTGGATTGGATACTAGTCAGTAAGAACCCCCAGTCATATATAACAGGCTGCTTATCAGATAGCCTCAGTGATCACTCCCCAACATTCCTACTCAAAAAATACCTGTACCAAGCTAAACCTGTCGTCTATCATCAAATACATAAAAAAAAAAAACTTTAAAACACTCACATTCATCTCATCCTTCAAAGAATGTAACTGGCATGCTCTAAAGTACCTCAGTCTAGATGACGCAGTTGAATCTTTTAATACTACCTTCCTGAACATCCTTAATTACCATGCCCCCATAAGATTTTCCAGAACCAAAGCACAACCCTCCCCATGGCTACAGAAAACCACTAAGTCAGAAATGAAAAACAGGGATAAAGCCTGGGAGCACTGGCGCAAAACCAAAACCCCTGCAGCTAGACAGAAATTCCTAGAACTACGCAATAGAGTCAAAAAGCTAATAAAATGGGACAAATTCCAATACTACCAGTCTGCCCTAGACTCCTCACAACACAGCCCCAAACAATTCTGGTCCTCCATAAACTCCATCCTCCACCCAGGTAAAGTCAGTACCCCTTCCTCCTAATATCCCTCACTCCTCAGAAAATATTGCTACCTCATTCAACACACACTTCACCCAAACCATACTATCACTAGCTAAACAACACAACTCCCCTCCCCTCCAACCCACACCTTCAACTAGTAATCTCCCCACTGCCTTTTCTTTTTCTCCTGTACCTACCTCCAACATAAAAAAACTCTTAACTAAACTCAAACCCACCAAATTAGCAGCAGACAACCTCCCAAGTGAATACCTACAAATTGCAGCTGATGCTCTGGCCTACCCAATATCCATCTTGATTAATCGATCTCTGTCAGAAAGTTATGTTCCCACATTGTGGAAAGTTTCACATATAATTCCCCTCCACAAAAGTGGACCCTCTGCAGAACTAACCAGTTACCGCCCCATAGCTATTCTCTCTCCACTCTCCAAAATACTAGAGAGATGCATACACTCTCAGGTCTCACATTACCTCCTTACTAACAACCTCCTTTACAGTACTCAGCATGGTTTCCGACCAAACCATAGCACCACCACTGCTTTACTCTCCTTTACAAACACTATCCTTCAGCATAAAAACAATGGATATCTCTCCTCTGCTACTTTCCTAGACCTATCTAAAGCATTTGACATGGTCCCACACAAACAACTTATCTCTGTCCTCAATAACCTATCCTTCTCACAGTCAGTCACCAACTGGTTTCAGAGTTACCTGTCTGACCGCCAACAATCCGTTGTATGGCAGAATGACATATCTCCCCAACTACCTGTCTCCATAGGGGTTCCCCAAGGATCCATCCTTGGACCCCTACTTTTCTCTGTTTACACCAATAATCTAGCCTCTGCCACCAAACATGGCATACTCATCCAATACGCAGATGACTCTACCATCATCTGCTCAGCCCAGTCCCTACCCAAACTGCAAAAAGTCACACAGGAAGCCTTTTCCCTCTGTTGAAACATGGTTATCCGATGCCCAATTAATACTCAACCCAAACAAAACTAAACTACTCATCTTCCAACCCACCAAACATACTCAAAACTACTCTCTCTTTAACATCACAGCAAAAGACAACACCACTATATACCCAACTGAACACACCAAATTGCTAGGAGTGGAAATAGACAATAAACTAAAATTTGACATTCATATATCCATGACCATAAAAAAAGTCCACAAAAAACTAGGAGCATTATACAGAAATAAACAATTTCTCACCAAAGCAGCAAAGATTTCAATAGCAAATTCCCACCTTATCTCCACCCTACTTTATGCCTCTCCAGTATATACCAACCTAAGGCAATGTGATCTAAACAAGCTAGAGACCTGCTACAACAAAATCGCAAAATTCGCCACAGGGGCATCCTACCATAGTCACCACTGTCACTCACTTGCTGAAGTGGGCTGGCTTGAACTCCCTCACCTCCTTCAGTGGTATCAACTCTCACTCACCCACAAACTAGTAAACCATCCACTAAATGTCCCATCCCTCCAGAATCTACTCAAACCCTATCGCACCACCAGACCACTAAGATCCAGCAACAAAAATCACTTGCAGATCACTAAGCCAATAACTCTGCTGGTGAAGCACTATTCTCTTGCGTCATAGCCAAATTATGGAACTCACTCCCACCCACAATTACCTCTGTACCATCATACACCAACTTCAAAACTTTATTAAAAGCGCACCTAAAAACATGCTGGCTATGCCCTTGCAACTCCCACTCTAATATCATCCACCCCATCCAACTACTACCTTTCTTTCACCTCCACTAACTACCTTGATGATAGCAAGCTCAGATGCTCATAAGCCTAGTACTTATTATACAGCAGGAACTTCTCATTGTTACATTTGTTAATGCCTGTTATGTACTTCACAGATAAAGATTCTAGTTGTCTACTGATGTACTATGTTCTTCATCTGTAAATATGTTGTAAGTAATTTCTGTGTTAAATTGTTAATCACTATGTAATCCAATGTAACTACTGTCTGTTTATTTTACTGTGGAGCTTTTCTCCCCGGGCCTCCGCTGAGAATGGACGCACGTCCAGTCGGACACTCCCGGTCAACAAATTTAAATAAATAAATAAATAAATACACCTGCATTCCAACTATTAATACACACTTCCCCTACTATCTCTGTCATGCATGAATGCCAAGCATGTATGTTAAACTGTCACTGCAGTCTTCTGTGATAATATACCTATATTACCACATCAGACTTTGTAACCAAGTGAGCTGTAGACACAAATCAGTCAACCAGCACACAGCAATGGCCTAGTAGCTTAGTGTGATAAAAAACAGATATGTTGTTCATTTTTGCATACACAGACCAGGGTTTAAATCCTGGGACTGGTACTAAGATGTATTTATAGTAACAGACAAGTAGTCTTGACCATTTATACAAACTGTCAAGTAGTGTAAACAGATATTTTCTCCACAGGGCTTACAGGTACAGTAAAGTTTGTAGTAGCTGTATGAAGGATATACTAATAAACTGTGTCCAGAAGTACTAGTGTGTAAACAGCAGTGCTCAGCAAGTTGATAAGACTCCATGAAATAAAATGTCAGGCAGTACATTAGTATTCCAACTGAATTAGAGAAATTAAATGTTTTACTTTTGGTACGGCTGTATGCCTGGTGCCCGATGCATGTCTCTCAAGTGTCACGCTGTCACATCTACTGATCACTGTTGCCATTAACCTTGGACACAGATAAAACTTCATTTGATGCATGCCAGTAGCACACTCACACAACATCGGGGCAGGGCACACCTTATTAGTCATATATGTTACCCTGACATGTACAAGTCCCCTGTAGTTATGTACCTATAGTTCTTACAGCTTGGCTCATACCATTCCATGTCGACAGCTTGAGAGGTATGTATGTGCTGCAGAAGCTTTAGGGCACATGTAGATGTAAAGTAAGGGCAGACCTGTAGAGTATTGAGCAGTACTGTTGTGAAAAATGTAGCCTATACAGTTGTTAATGGAATGTTTTTCTCTTCCCCACCCCTTATCTGCATCACAAAATATTATTGTTATACTACGGATATGGTTTAATTTCCACATATATTGTTATTAAAACCTACTGTTGAGATTGTGTTGTACTATTGGCTATATATTTCAATGGTTGCATACTAACATATCTTGTTGAAATTCTACCATTGTTGGCCTTTTCCCGTAACTGTCACTGGCATGATATTACAATAATGACTGTTATTCCATTTATGCCTGTGTCCTGTATGCTATGCAAGTCTATTGTTCTGGGTTAAATGGAACACCCATGCATGCTGTTATAACTAACATTGAAATATGTTGTTCATGACTAACCAATACACTTTCACCAACTGCAACACCATAACACTTTTGGATAGGCCGATCCCAGTGGATCCACCTATCCCACCTCATCTGGCCATGACACCAGGTCCCAGGATGTCTGAGACCCAACCTGGAGCTGTCTCCTCTGCTGGTCCTGCACCACCCTCAGGTGGAACTGCCTCAGGGTACAGGGCTCATCCCTCCCATAGGCATGGAGAGGATCCGGTCACCGGTAACCAGTTTACAGGGTTGGTGTGCAGGGTCCTCCAGCATGATTTGGTTGATCAACTGCACCAGATCAAGGGCTCCAGCACCCAGCCCCCAGCACAGCCACCTTCAGGGCCATGAAGGGGCAATGGTGACTGCCCATGGGTGAGGACCTCAGTCCCACTGTTTCTATCTGGGGGCACGTGGTCCTCTGATTCCCAACCACCCTACCCGTCCAAGGTGTTTACCCACTCATGTGTCATACAACACCCCTGTCTGCTGTCTTGTCTGTCTGCAAATGCAACCTCTCTTACCCAACTTATCTCCCCAAACTTACCTACAACCCTTTCCCAACATTCCACTCTCTCCTTAAAAGAAAAAAAAAGTTGGGCACCTTTCCCGCAAAAAAAAAAAAAAAATTCATCCCATACATAGCTCTCCATTTTGCCCCCACATACACTGGCATCAATCAATCATCACAGCAATTAATCAAACAAGTTATATCACCCACCCCCCTCCCTGTGGGATGTGAGGCTCCAAATTCCAAATTGTCCACAGCATGCACAGCTGTTGCTGTAGAAGAAATGGATAGCTATGGTCCTTTCCTACACCTATCCTGCACATCCCCACCTGCCTTTCATATTGCTTCCTCCCGCTTGCCCCCATTTCACCACTTTCCTATCACCCCTTTTTTTTTGTTTTTTTATGGAAATAGCGCGGGTTTAAGCAGGACTAAGCACCTCTTGGCATCGCAGCACATCACGCAAAACTGTGCAAACCCGCTTAAAACTGCTTTAATCACCCTATTTCATTCAGGCACTGTTCTGACCAGCAACAAAATAACCAGCCCTGGCAAGTCTCAAACCCCAGACCCTCTACATTAAAGTCAGAACAACACACCAGTAGGCCAAATCAGCTGTGAGGAATTAGTGTTTTTTATAAATATGTCATGCAGTACAGTCATGTAACATTAGTGAAAAAAGACACTGGCGCCAAGTAATCACTAGGCCATATTACCTATGGGGAATTACTGCTGCTTTTGTAAATATATCATGCACTACAGTGATGTAACTTTAGGGGGAAAAAAGACACCACTGGCAAGCATTGAGCCCAGGACCTTCTAAACTACAGGTGAAGCAACACAGCACTAGGCCAAATCAGCTACAGGGAATTGATGATGCTTTTGTAAATACATCGTGCAGTACATTCAGGTAACATTAGGGAAAAAAAGGCACCACTGCCAAGTACCCAGAGCCATCAGAACTACAGTCACAGCAACACACCGGGAGGCCAACTGAGCTCTGAAGTACAGCAACTGTTTTTACAAACATATTCTGATTGCCAGTCACACACTACTCCTATATATACTGGGCCAAACTGCAGTGTACTTGGGCCTCTGATGCAGACATAGAGCCAGTACACAGACAAATAAATGCTGCTGGATGTACAGGAGGCCTACAATATCAGGTAGAGCTGAAAACTGAACAAATTGTTGCTGAATATCCACAGTTGTGCCCCCTACTTATGACAGGGTTGTCATAAAACCTATTCTGTGTGCTCACATACTGGCAAAGCAGTTCAGATTTGGGTTGCAAAATCATGACAGACAGTTCAGTGTCACATATCATACCCATCTGAACACACATGTCCATGCTAATCCTGAGTTGCACACTGTATGCATGCACATATGTCTTACAAATACACCTGCCATAATAATGACTCGGTAGCTCTGTTACATTTCTAGCATGTGTCACATCTGGACACCCACAGTCCTGGCCCACAGCCCAGTCTGTGGCATGACAACTACATGCATGTCAATACAACATAGAAATAACTGAGCCCTGCAATGTCCATTAAAACTGGTTGCTCCTACCGTAGTCACTGCCACCCACAGTAGCACATTAAATGCCTGCAGGGTGGGACACATTTCACAATTATGAATATGTGCACTAAATGTTGTCTACCACTCTCTGGATGGCACTATTATGTAACATATGCACCACAGGCACATGTCTCACCTGGACTATTATGGGTACCCTTAACCAGGCCATGCTGTGACACAACAGCTGACACCACACCCTCATTGACAGTGACAGCTTGCTGTCCCCTAATGTCTTCACAATCCCTAGTCTGACTCCTGGCCAGAATGCAGCAGCTGCGGCCTGCTACACATGTAGCAGTATGTCCAACTACCTGCTACAAACCTAACATACCTCCCAAACACCTAGAACAGGACATCCACACAAAGCTCTCAACCAATCAGGGACAAATCTCAACAAAATCATGGACAAATCCAGAGAAAATAGGGACAATCAGGGACACTTTTAAAATATTAGTACTGTTAACTTGAGACATTGACAGAATAAGAGAAGGTGAATTAATTTACATCTTTTGAAGTTAAAGAAGTCTACATCTCTTAATTGTTGTCCCTATTTACTAAGTGTAGCTCACCAACTTTCCTCCAAATGTCATCAGTTTTAGGAGGGATTAAGAGGGACACAGCTAAAATATGAGTCAAACTCAGGGATGTCCCTGAAGATCATGGACACCTGAGAGATATGCATCCAAACAACAGCCATACATAAAGGGTTGGGGGGGATGTTCAGGTGAAAGGGACATATGTCACAGTCTCTCCCTACAAACATACACAGCTGATAGACCAGCATCAACTGTAACAGCAGACACATTCAGATAAAAAGGATGTATGAGACACTCACATCTGCCTGTCTCCTTACTCACCCCAACACACATTTAAACAGTACACTGCTACAGAATCTGAAAGTCTGTTAACAATGGCCAGATATAGCATGCAAAACTGTGGACATAACATATCAATCCAAACAGTAGACAGTATTTCCACCTACCTTCTGTGATGCTGTAGCTGCCACAGATCGATAATGTCCTCCTCAAAGGCCAGGAAAAGCGGCAATGCCCACATGAAGGCCTTAATTATAGCAGTGTGGTGCCATGCCATTGGCTAATGGAAAGGCAACTCAGTTGTTCTGGATGTAAGTATCAAGTGGAAGTCACAGGTTGGTGTACAGGCACTCACTTGTTCATGATCATTACCTACAAAAGGCAAGCTGCTGCCTATGGTAAACAGGTCTGACATGTTCTTCAAGAAGACAGACTGCAATTCTCTACAATACTACAAATGGATTTCTTCTCACAAAGGAGTACAGCACTATTCCAGAAATGTCATAGAATTAAGATTAAGCATGTAATGGAATGCAGATAGAAGATGCAGTCATGGGAAATAAGAATTTAAACAGTAGGTCTGAGCAACACTTGCTGGACTGACATGTTGCTGTTAGTCTGCTCTCCAGCACCTATGGCCATCCCTGATGACTCTGTCTGCATTGACCCTGAGTCACCCCAGCAATGGTCAGCTCACATATGACTGCTACTGGACTGCCTGTTGTACAATACTGACTGTGACACTGCCAGCCCAGCTATCTGGAATGTTGTAAATAATCACGTCATTTTTGAATATTAATATGATTCATATGCTTGTCTTACAAATGTAAGAGGACTATATGTTATGTGGATACTGGTGCAGAAGTGTGTGTTGAACTGTATGTTATGTAGTGAGTTTCAAAAATGTAAACACAGTGTACCCTACTGGAAAAGAACAGAAATGTATATAAACTATATCCCTGTGCATTACTTGCATATATATCTGGTGACACTGTATAGGCCACTCCAATAGCCTTGGTCTTGGTCACACTTTCCATTTGGATAATAGTAACATCACACAGTAGGATTGGTCACCCTTTGGTAAAGGCCTTAGAGTAGCTGATAAAGAGCTGGTTTGTGGCAGTGATAACTACCTTTTAGTCTGGGCAGAAGGGGGCATAGCTAGTAAACCTGTGCCATCCTTTCCCAGGTGTGTGTGTGTGTGTGTGTGTGTGTGTGTGTGTGTGTGTGTGTGTGTGTGTGTGTGTGTGTGTGTGTTTATAAATCAGATCTCAAAGTGTGTGTGTGTCAGCTACTTGGACAGGGACAAGAAGTACTGATTGGACAAAGAGGGTGCTGGAAGTCTTGGCTTGTCCGCTCGGCTGAGATTTTAACCCTACAGCTGTGCCAGTGAGGAGTCTTATTGGGGATCTGGAGAGAGAGGGAGAAACCAGCCCCAGACTGACTGTGAGCTCTGTGTGCTATTAAGGGAAATTGTACTTTTTTGTGTGTGTAGTTGTCATACTCCCATTGTGTATGTCCCTCTCTGGTGCTAGTGGTGAGGATTGAGGCTCCTTGATTACTGGGCCAGTGCAGGGGCGTCACACTGACAGTAAGTACTGGTGGATACAGCTGGCATATCACATCATGTACTGTCATTGAGCCCCTCTCAGTCTGTGAATGTCATACAGGATTATTTCAAAGATTGTCCCGGTCTCCCTGACCATTCCTGACATACTCTGGCTAGGTCATTGTGTACTCCACACCTGTATCTCATTGCCTGACACCTATGGCTAGCATACCTGGTGACCCCCCTGCAGCAGGACAGCAGGTTATAGGTACTAGTAGTGGGGGGACGCTGGCTCTGGCTCAGCAGAAATGTGTACAGATTGAGCATACAATGTAAGGGAATGGATACAGTACTAGATATTCATGTACCATTAGTGTGCCCCCAGGGGTCTGGCATGTCATAGATACATTCCCCAAACTCTGGGGACAACTATCACGTATTGTTCAACTGGTGTCCGGAAATGCACATTTGTCCAGCAGGAGAGTCTACATCTATCAGGCACATGTACACATTCTGAAAAAATCTGGGTACTACAGATGTCAGACACCTATACCCTACACCAGATATGTACTGCGCTTAGTTATTGTGTACATCAGATGTTGCTGGAATGTCCACATGCACTTGTACCACTAACCTTTTTGTTGGATGTAGGCTAGATGACATGGTACTTTAACATTGCCCATAGGGGACACCTAACAGTCGATGCAGCGATGTGTGTGGACACATAACAACACAGTCTGTCACAGCACTCAGCCCATATCTGGTATTCCTGGTACCATATGAGGTTACTAGGCTATGGGCCCTGAGTAGCCATATGCCTAGGCCAGATGTTAGCTCATGTGTGTGCAAGTCAGCATCTGATGTCCCCATCCAACAGGGACACAGGTGGTATCCCAAGGGTGTATGTGTTGTTAGCCATCCAGTTATCCATGTTACACCTAGAAAGGCATAAAGAGCTACCTTACAGGGTGCCCATTCCACTACAGGGTGATTGTGTGGGATACATATCTGAGCTGCCAACAAGCCCAGTTCAGGCCACAAACTAGGTTGAGGGCACGTTTGTGTGTGTGTGTGTGTGTGTGTGTGTGTGTGTGTGTGTGTGTGTGTGTGTGTGTGTGTGTGTGTGTTAACACAGTGGAGCATGACTTGCACTTGTGCAGCAGTCCCAGCAATGTGGAGTCTGTGACTGCTTCGCATGCCACAGTGAGGTCACTCCTGAGGAGTATGTATGAAGCCAGATAGAGGGTTGACCTTATAGCCTATAGGTGTATGGTAGATGTTTGATGCCCTGGTATTCTCTGGTGGGGAACCTCTATGAATTTTCCAGCTGCTGTATGTATTGTGTGATGTAAATGATGAATAGGGACTTATACACATTAATGGTCCTCATTGGGGTGAGTACAGGGATGTTTATACCCCGTGTCCTGTGATGACATACCCTTATGTATGACACTGGCCATGTTGAAGGTTTCATTCATAAGGTTTTAATCAGAAATGCTATTAAAGTATGTATTTATTTTTTTGGTAGTTTAAGTACAAATTGAAGTTTGAAATGGTTTTAATTAGATAATTGATGGGATTATAAAATAAAAGTAGCATGGGATACGTTGCATCTGATGAAGTATTTGTATTGAGGATAAAAATGCGGTGATTTCAGTTAAGCATTTATGTGTTTTATATATTAAAGAAGTGTTTTTCACTATTTGGTCGTGGACTGCTGTTTCTCCTTCCTGGGTGCTATTTTGGACTTTGGTTACTGGTATTTGTATTTTGGCACCGTTTCCATTTTGGTTTTGGTTTTAAAAGTTTTAAACTTGGAATATGGAAGGAGATTGTAGTATTTCGCCTACAGAAAAATGCAGGCATGATGAAATTGGGCAGACAAGGAAGCAGGTTGTTCAGCTTTCTCAGTTGATTGACTTGCTGACCCATGGTGGAGGTTTTATCTAGACCTCAAAATGGGCAGAACCAGGAAGCAGCTAGTGGATTACACTCTAAAGGAAGAGAAATTAATGGCGTATGTGGTGGTTTTGCTAACCAACAGGCATTTTTGAATAGGAACAACCTTCCAGCGATGGAAAATGAATTTGACCAGACACCAGAACTTTTAAAAGGGCTACAAGGAGAAGATTTGTGGAATGGAACTCAGGAATCTGAAATCCCACTTGGTCAACAAACTGGAACTGCTAACTATTCTGTTTATACAGATACAACTGAACTGAAAGACTGGTTGTTTGTGAATTTTACACCTAAATTCAGAGACAATGGCGAAAAAGTAAAAACTATGACTGACTTATAGTAACAAGCTGAATAAGCTGTCTAAACTTATGTTTAGGTTTAGAACTCTGGATATTGAAAATGCATATTTAAAGCAGAGTTTGCTTGAAGGTATTGCGCCAAATGGCTTACGTGTGTGCAAGTATCCCAATAATGTGCAACCAGGGAGTGTTTTTCATAAAGAACTTTTAGAAGTTTTTAATAAATATGGACTAGATATAGTTAAGGCAATTATAAATAAAAATGAGAGGCTTAAAGAAGTGGTTCAGAAGGAAACTGAAGAACTGAATGAGCACATTAAAAATTACTTAATTTTTACTATTGTCTCTGAAAAAGAGAAATATTTTAATATTAGGAAAGGCATAGATGACAAATGTGATGAACTAATTAACAGGAAACTAAGAAAATTAGAAAGGGATGTGCTTGAATATAGAGAAAATAAAAGTTATCCTAAACCAAAAGATTTTAAAAGGTATGATGAAAATAATATGGTGAATAGTGACAGAAATGAAGAATAGGACCCTAGGGGAGAAGGACAAGGTAGTGAAAATATAGGAGATTTAGATGATTTCTCAGAAATCTCACCCCTTCGAAGATCAGAAAGGCTGAAAAATAAAACACCTCCCCAATACCAGCAACATTTTTACTGGAGAGGGAGATATTAATATGTAAATGTGAATGTGCAGCCCCTACATATGCAGACAACTGGGATGAAGCTTTAGAAACAAGTATTAAAAAGAATTATAGGTATACTAGGAATGACTTTAATATTTACAATTTTAGAAGAGAAAATAATTTTGACTGAGTTAAAAAATAATAAGGACATCAGGCTTATGAAACCCGATAAAGGTTGGGGGTGGTTATAATGGATGTTATAATGTACGAAGGAAAAATGAATAATATTCTAGGTGACACTAATAAATATACTAGTACATCTAGGAATGAGATTAATATTTCATACAGAAAAATTGACCTGGCTTTAAATGACATGTTACTAGAAGGGCTGATTGATCAGAATACCTATATTTTTTTGATTAATATAGAACCAAGAATACCCACAATTTCTGGAATCCCTAAGGTTCATAAAGATGAAATAGACCCCCCTAAGACCAATAGTTGCGGCTGAAGGGTCAAATATATCTTCTTTGGCAAAGTATGTTGATTTGAAATTAAAGAAACTATGGCTTAAGAAAAAAAAGTATTTTGAGAGATTCTTGGGATTTTTTCAGGGACATCAAACGAGTTATACAATGATAATATTGTCTTTGTTACAATATATATAGTTGATTTATTCATAGTCATCTCTCATACTGAAGGTATGCAACTGTTAGAGGAAGTGATATTTGAGGATGGTGGACTTACACATAATGAACAATTAGTCTGCCTAAACTTAATGGACCTGGTTTTAAAGTGCAATTATATTTACTTTAAAGGGGAATTTTTTCAACAAATCCAGGGTGTTGCGATGGGTGCTGCCTGTGCCCCTACTTATGCTAACCTTATATTGTCAAAATGGGAAGAAAAATATATGCTTCAGTCTAATTACTCTGATTGTTACATGTTATTCAGAAGGTTCCTAGATGACATATGTATTTTATGAACGGCTCCTGGAGATAAGTTACAAGAATTTATTAGTTTTCTGGGGAACATGACTAACCTTTTAGAATTTACTCATAAGTTTTCCTATGAAAAACTTCAGTACCTAGACGTATAAATATATAAAATTAACAATAGCTTTAACGCTAAGATTTTTAGGAAGGATACATTTTCAAACTCATATCTTCATTTTGAAAGTGTACACTCATTCCACTATAAAATAAATATTATTAAGGGTCACTATGTGTGTGCTAGTAGGATGACCTTTGAAAAAGAGTGTAACTTCTTAGAAGTTTTATTCAAAGAAAGAGCTTACCTGGTGACAATGATACAAGATGTTAAGAAAGAGGTTAAAGAAAGGAGAAAGGAAAGGTTTAGACCCATTCTATGAGAATCCATAGCATGTGAAGGTGTATAAATATGAACGTGTCAAGAAGAAAATTTTAGTAATGCATTCATAATGAAGTACAATGGGAGTGCAAATTCAGTTAGAAAAAACATACAAAATGAATGGGAAAGGTTTGTGGGGTTGACAGATCTAGGTGACATTTCCAAAGAACTTGTTAAAGTCATTTATAGGAAGGGACAGAATTGGAACAGGATGGTAGACATGGTAATATGGTTAGGAAAAAGAAAGGAACATTTAAATGTGGCCATTGTTCTCAATGTAAATATACAGTGAACAAAGAAAAAGTTTTCCTAGCTTGCAGAAATAAGTGGCTAGAAGGAAGGGGATTCTCAAACTGTCATTCTTTTGGTTTAGTTAACTGGTGATTTGTGAATAATGTGAGTCTTTCTATGTAGGGAAGACAGAGAAAAACTGAAAAAAAGAATTTATGAACATCACTATGAAATTCAAACAAAAAAAGAAAATAATGTCTTGTTTAAACATTTAAAAGAATGTGAGAATGCAAGTTTTTTATCTTTTGTCCAAGAAGTTAAAAATTACCTAAGAGGGGGGCTTTGGGAGGAGAAAATAGAGTATGGGGAACTATGGTGGCAGATAACACTCAAACTAATGTTCCCCCTGGTCTTAATGAGAACATCTCTATAGCCTCTCTTTTAAAATTGAGAGCTACAAAATTATGATGTGACGTGAATATATTGTTATTTTTTTTAAACGTAATACTGAAGCAATTTTTTCTTTAGGAAATTTTATTGTAATGGTGGTAGTTGGTCACTAGAGGGAGTCCTTACATTAGTTTTTTACAAACTGTATATTTATGAGTTGCACCAGAGCTAATATATACAGGTGGTTTAGTGCTAGAATTCTCAGCTGGCACCCAGGGGGGAGTCTGAGTTCAGCTCCTAGCCAATACATCAATATTTTTGTAATGGCTGTTATAAAGAATTGGTTTGCACACAATATGATTTACTTACACTGGTTTATAAAAACTTTTAAACTTATTATAAGTATTTAATCAGAAATGCTATTAAAGTATGCATGTATTTATTTATTTATTTATTTAGTAGTTTAAGGACAAATTGATGTTTGAGATTGCATGCCTAGGATGTTGTTAGTACTGTGATAATATGTGGGGATGTCACTCTCCCCATAGCGGTTCACACTGCATGTCCTGGTACATGGGCTGGGGCTATGTGTCTGACAAGAGCCATGTGTCTGTGTGAGACCCTCCTAGGCAGATGTCCACATCATTAGGAAATCTGGTGATGGCACACAGCATGCAGTCATCCGCAGACATGGTCGGACACAGGATAATGGCTGTTACATGCACTTGAGATGTGTGCATCACACGTAACACAGGCCCAAGCACAGAACAATAGGTTACACACCCAGTTTTGGGTTACACACCCAGTTTTGGGTCAAACGGTTGAGGTGGATGTCCCTATGTGGAATAGGTGGGTTGTGTCAGCGCACTGGTGTGGTACACCTATGGTAACATATGGTGTGATGAATACTTGGGAGTGTTATATCTGTAATGGCCATGTGGGTTATACTGTCACAGAGTGTGTCCAGGTCAAGGCAGCAGTTTGCATTGTCCCCCACCCCCCATGGCTTTGGTGACTGTGTCATAGAGGTCAATTGAGTGAAACAAACATGAACCTTTCCTGGACAAAGCCTACGTGTGCATAATGGAGTGTGGGCAGGTCGCCAATGATGTCCTTGTTAATGGAGTTCACTATAAACTGTGCTATGGCCATGCAGAACAGCTTAGTTATGCTGCTGTGTCTATCATGTGACTGAGTGGGGGACGGCCCACCTTAGTGTAAAGGGGTGACAGTGGTCGTTCATCAAACGGATGGGACAAAGGTGGTAGTCAGTCCTCCTTTGAATATGGCTCCTTATGGTGTTGGAAGGTTATGCTTGGGGTCATATAGGATGCATCCTGTGATGTGATAGGCTCCCATGGCAGATGTATACCATGACTATCACATGGCAGTGGTGACCTGTTCCCCACATATAGGAGATGGGGGACGTACTGTGGATATTCTGATATACTCATGGGGAACACAGGGGGTGCAGCCTACACTGACTCTATCAGGCACCCAGTATGCTATACCAACAGCAGTGGTATAGCTGGTGTCCTTGAGCACCACAAGTGAGCAGCTGCAGGTGCTTCCTGTGCTGTTGCAGACATATGTGCAGTAGGGGAGATGACTGTCTGTAGTAGATGTAGACAATGCAGGCTCTGCTTTTGTTGTGCAGATTTGCAGGATGGATCCCATTCTCATGTACACGCTAAGGAGACATTGCCCCAAAATGGACACCTGCCCCTACTTTGTCTCAGGCAGTGGTATGTCATCCCTATTATGGACAGTATGTATTGCACATTTCCACCAGACAGGTGTACATATCCTAGCAAAGGATGATGTAGGCCTGTTGGGTATACCTGACTACATGCATCTGTATGAATGCACATATAGCGGGTGTGTGTATGTGTGGAAATTGATGCCAGTCCTTAATGATGGGTAGGGGCCTGTGAGCATGTGTATACACCCCCCCCAGGAGGATGTATTCCATGTTGGAGGTGTATGTATGGCTGCCCTAGGTAAATGGGTATTGTGGGAGATGGTGACTGCAAACGTGACTGCATGATGGTTGCTTTGCCATGGAGAATGACACTGTAGGGATGTGGCAGTGGTAACCCATGTTGTGTAACGTCAACTGCAATACACCTTTACCTCATGTGGGGGTAGCCCCTGGCTGCACCAAGGTGTTTCTACATCCACTGATGATGGCTTACTGGCCATTTGTGTGCTGGCATGGGTACATCTTACAATGTATGTTAGGGTTGTTCAACTGACCCAGGATCAGGGTACAAACCTGACTCCAAATACAGTTGATGAAGTCCTTATACACAGAATGGGCTTCCTGGTCACATGTAGTGGCCCGTAGCTAGCTGTGATTTAAATAGGTTTGTGCTGGCAATGGTGAACTGCCCCTGCAATGTCCCCTGTGCATCTTACTGCCTGTACAGTGTGGAGGTGTGTATGTGTCTCATATATACGGAAGCCCCATATCCCATGGCATTACCACTACACTTTGGTTTCTGCATGCATGATAGATGGTTGACCATCTAAGGCTGGGGTGCTCTCTGCACCTTTGAACCATGGTCTGTGTGACTGCACAGACATCTGCAGTTCTCAGGGTTAGGAATGCTTGCAATGTCATGTGTACACCTCTAACATTTAGCAGCATGGTCTTCAATGTGTGCTGCACTGACACTTGTATGTTGGTAGTGATAACTTCACCAATGTTACTAATGGAGTCACTATGGGGCTGGCGGGAACTGCTGCTAGACGCCTGAAGACCTGTGAAGACAGACGGAGGCCATCTCTCACAGACCATCGTGGTCTGTTTACCATAATCATCCTAGACTCACAAGTACTGGAACCCCTGGAATATCACAGGATAAATGTGGACATGCTAAGGGCAATCATTCTCTGATTGTATTGTGGCATCCAGCTGGATGACAGCATAAGGCTAAGGACATACCTGCCTGGGACACATACCCAGTGTGCACACTTATGTCTCACTGCATATAGTCCAGAGACATACGTCAGGTCAGGTCAGGCACACCAAGATGTACTGTGACAGACCCATGATAGTACCTGTTGCTCAGAGACCACAGTATGTATGTAATATGGTGGAGTCTGTCACCTGACACAAAAATAACTGTGACCATCCACATGCACAGCCAAGTCAGAAGCACAGCAGTGTGTCTCCACTGGAGTCCCCGGTGTGTAACATGTTTGACATGGGCTGATGCCTGTGTTGCTGTGGGACACAGGTGCATGGCCATGTGTGTTATGTACTGTTTATGGCTTTGGCGTTCCTGTGTGTCTTTGCCTCAGAGGTTCCCTTTGTTTGTGGATGTTTGTGTTGTGTAGGTGTTTGAGGTGTACTAATTGTGCTGACAACCTGTTTGGGGACAGATATGTGGCATTGACAGGCAGAGAGCATGGATTGCAGGTTCTTACAGTCATTGCAACACTCACACAGTACGTTCCTTGGTGGTGTTTGTAGATGGCTGTCCATCCGTGTACATGAGGCAAGTGCTACATGATGCCAGGACACCAATATCAACCACACTGGCTAGGGAAACTGTAGGAAATTGTCCAGCCATATACTCCAGAATCTGAGGGAGAAAGGCCAGGGAGACCTGAGGGGTGGCCTACAGACCAGGTGATTACTAATACAATAGGAGGCTGACACCACAGCAGGCCATATAGACAGCCTATGGCCAAGCAGTAATAGGTGCAACAGCTATATGCAGTGCGACATCTCATAGCACATGCAGAAAGTAGCATGAAACCTCAGGATCGGGGGGAGCAACGCATGCTGTAATGCCAGTATGTTGCCGATACCCACACACATACTGTACTGATAGATGGCAGGGGTATGATGTGGGGGTTAGCAGTGGATAGTGCTTGCAAAAGTGGATGTGCAGGGTCTGTACATAATGGTGGGCAATGTATACAGTCCTGTGATGTGTTCCCCTGTTCATGTATTTTAGGTGGAATACAGAAGAAGAAGCCGAGACTGCTGCAGTCATCGATGCCCTGAGACTCCATCACTGGGTACTGTTGGGAAGGAGCTACCAAAACCTGCAACAAGGCACTGCCCTGTGGGCAGAACTGGTAGCAACAGTCAATAATGTGGGCCACCGGGACAGGAGCTATAAACAGGTCCAACACCATGCCACTGATCTCATACACCATGCACGGCAAAGGGCTGCAGCTGTGGCCAGGGACCGTGCTGGCAAAGGTGGATGGCCTGCTACTCAAGCATCACTCTCAGGGGTAGGAGGGTGGTATAATGGTTAAGGTGTTTACCTTACAGACACAAGGTGCAGGGTTTGATTCTCACATGGGGTAACTGGCTAGGCTTAAAATGTCCCACAAGGGCAGTTAGCCTAGTACTAATCTATGATCTATGATCAGCCACAGAGGAGTTCCTGGTGAACCTCGTTTCAGCCACCACCTCCCAGGAAACCATCAGTACATATGTCGTGGAGGTGGGTAGCACAGACTCCACAGCCGAGGAACATCCAGGTAAGGCCCCAGTGGGCACGACGTTAATACTGTATCATTCATAGTGGCAGCCTGTATGCATATGTTAGGTCAATCTGCATTTGTGGTGGGGGTTTTGTAATGCACACATGTGCACACATATTGTGAATTCCAGCATTTTGGGTAGTATCACAGCTTGTAGTGTACATGTTCATAAATGCACATATTATCCTGTACCATTGCCACATGTGTGTGTGTGCTGACAATACCTCTCCCCCACAAATCCACAGTTACCTTTGGTGCGGCTGGGGATCATCAACTTGAAGCCAGTGAGTGTGGAACGGTCATGTTGTGGCTCACCAATAGCCTAGGCATGTTAAGGGTTGCCAGTTTGCCATGCACACAACTGTTAAACTTAGCCATATTGCAATATGTGCATGTTCACTTGTGGTGGGATTCACTGCAGTGCATCGTATTGGTAATCACAGGAGCATATTTGCAGGAGCAGTAACATATTGGCACATAGTTTTGTATAGGTGTAGCCACTGTGCTATACAGATGTACATTAGTATTGTGTACATAGGTGCACTGTGTGTTAGATGAAGGTTCATCACATACTTTCACTTCTCGTATCTCACAGGTTTATAGTAGTTGCAACATTAACTGGACATAGCTGCAATGCATGTTGTTGAGGGCCTGCCCAGAGTGTGCCTGTTGTGGTCTGATTGTGTGTTGTGCATGACATCAGTCAGAAGGTGTGGTCTGTATAATGCCTTTGTGGCACCTCATCTGTATGTGTGTGTGTGTGTGTGTGTGTGTGTGTGTGTGTGTGTGTGTGTGTGTGTGTGTGTGTGTGTGTGTGTATCAGCAAACATTATAGTGCAGAAATTAATGTAGTTGTGTTGTCTTCTCCTCACAGGTGACCATGAGGGTTGGGGTGTGTCCCCCTCACAACCTGATGTCAGTGTCTCATCGGACTCTGATGATGATGGTAGCCATTGTGAGACACAGGTGGGGTTGTTTGGGGCTGAATCTGTACCATTGGTTGAGATCCCACTTCCACCCCTACTGTCCCCGCACTCAGTCAGTATGCCCACACATACCCAGTCTCCAGCAGCCACAGATACTGTGCAGTCAGACAGTGGTGGCATCCAACAGGGTAGTGTGGCATCTATGGCATCTGTGACTGTAGACACTAGCCATAGCCAGAAAGCTGGTGAGATCCCGCACAGGCAGATTGACAGGGGTGTTTGAAGGAAGACTGCTGCCCATCCAGCCCCTGTCAGAGGTGTCGCAGCACATGTGACCTGATGCATGTTTTGGTCCATCATGGAGGCACAGGCTCATTGTGAACAGTACACCAGATGGATGTTCAGGGTCATGGATGCAACACTGCCTGGCATGCATGACTCCCTCCACAGCATTGGTGATGCCAAACATCATTTTGCTGATGTCGTGGATAGATGGTGAGGTGAGACATTGTCAGTCCTTAACCATGCAATGTCTGTGCTTGAACATGTGGTGGGAGTACGGCATCAGATACATGGACATAGGTCAGCAGCAACATCAGCTGAGAGCCCATGTGGCCATGCACATTCACACTCAATGTGGCAAGCCATGGGCACATGATCCTGGGCAGTCCTGTGAGGGACAAAGACCCAGCAGACTGAGGTCACCATCAGGAAGTTGTACCACATCTGGCCTTGGGCATGGTGGTGCCAGTGACACTCCTGGCAGAACCAGTTCCCGTGTTTGTGGCTGGAGATGGTGAACTGTACCTCCTGTCATGTATGGTCTACAGCTGTCCAACATACCCTCGTGTAGGGCTAGCACATGGCTTGACTGTGTGCCTGCACACACTCACACATCACTGTCACATGCAGATCACCACCAAACAGACACAGCTCCTCTCCATGGCCCAGCTGAACAGCATCCCTCCAGAAAAACACACACATGATGTCAACTGTGTGGCACAGCCTAGGCCTTTGGCAACCCCACACCATACCCTGTCATGTGATGATACCTGTGCCACATCTCTGTTATCCACATCATTGATACAGAGACATGCTAATATGTGTCTGATGCACAGAGTGAATATAGTACCGGTAATGGCAGTTTGTAGTGTAGTACTGTTATGCCCTGTAAGGTGCTGTCTGCTGGCAATTGTCATGGGTACACATCAAAGTGTATGCACCTTTGTGTAATGATGCTTTATTGCTGTTAGTACTGCTGAGTGACTGTTGTCTCACAGACCATATTCTGTTTCTGTTCCAGGTGTCTGTGTGTGTAAGTCATGAGGAGCTGCTGCCATTACCGAAGCTGAGTATGGGGGAGTTGAAACACAGAGACCTTTTCATCACTAAGGTACGGCTGTATAGGTGCATGTTTACCTAGGTACATATGCGTGCAACACTGTGTGAGGGTCATTGGGGGCAGACAGTGTAACCTTGCATGCATACCCCTTGACACAGCAAACTAGGATCACAGGTTCATACGTACAGAGGAGGTTACTAGAGTACTGGCCCTGGGTCCCTTTCAAGCCTAGCCATTGCTTTATCCCCAGCAGAATCATCAATCAACAACTGTTGCCCCTGGCATTGCTGGATACAGGTTGAACCCCTGTGACAGATGTTTTTTTTCCCCATCCACTCAACCTTGATGCAGTAGTTGAGGATATGCATGGTACTGTGCTTGACATGTTTGGGGAGTGCATTCCTGAGACACTGTGGCCTCTAGAAGACAAACCTGTCTTTCCAGCATTTTTTTTGCTATCTTATATGCGATTCAGGCCTGTCGTGCCAGTAATGCACACAGAGTTATACTCACACATATGTGGGGCAGCTGTTGATGGCCTGAGCACAAACATTGCCATCTAGCCATGCCACAGCCCACCTGTAGATGACCTGTCCAATACCGAGTGGGGCAGTAATGATTCCAGGCTGCCTGCATGGAACAGGTGTTGAAGGCCATGGATAACCTTTGTGGGTGTTAACATAGCCTTTTCCTGTCCGTTGCACTTGCCGTGGGTATGGTATGTCCTGTCAACTGTCACGATACTACAACTGGTCTATATTAGAACATCGAATATTTAATTTGGAAAATAAGTTTAGTAGTAGTATTCATAGGTGCTGCAGATGTCTGCATAGGTACATACCAGACTGGCTATGCTGATACTGTATTGTTGTACTGACTGAGGACTATATAGAGGTAATGTCCTTTTGTCTGGATCCATTCCCTTTGCCTATGTGGTGAACCACATACAAGCCTTTTCTGACCACTGCCACTACTTGTTGCCTGAATTTGACAGTACCCAGGTCTGCCATTGCAGTCTGTGTGTTTGTGAGGTTACCGTTGCTGTGGGAAATAGTGGGGCCATGTCCTTGCCATATGGTATGATGGTACTGTTGTCTGCATTTAGCTTGAAGCCAGGACCTTGCCACCATTCCAAACCCACTGTATGACCCCATTGCAGTGTGTTAACAGTAGTTTGTGGGTCAATGACAGACAGCACACTACTTACAGTTGACACAGCCTTAGGCAGTACCTACATATGTGGGTAATGGCAGTTAGCATTCATGCCTATATCCATGTGGGTCATTGTTGGCAGCAGCTACTCACAGGGCCTCCACATGTCTACATGTTGCACACACATAGGCAACACAGAGTGCAGTTGCTGCCTCATCCAATGTGGACTGTGGTACATATGTTGTAGTAGGGTCTATATTAAATTCTCGAAAGCCGACAATGTCAAATCTGAAATTGTCGACACGAGAAAGCGAAACTGCAGAACATCGAACAGTTAAACAGAAATCTCTGTAAGGGGTGATTTCCATTTACTTCAATGTAGTGTGGTCTCGGAGTTGGTATATTTAAGTAGCGGGGGATGCAGGGGGGCTTGCCCCCCCTGCCTACACCCTTTAGTTTTGTTTTTTTTTTTTTTTGTTGTTTTTATTTTTTTTTTAATGAACATTCAATGTTTTAACAGTTCGATCACTAAGGGTCGACCTTTAGTGATTCAAACTGTTAAATATTCAATAAACAAAAAACTGCAAAGCTGAACATGCTGTGACAAACCACGATGAACATTTTAGTGTAAAAAACTATTTAATCTCAGCTTTCCTCAATACAGACTTCCTCAGAAATACAAATCATACTAAACATTACAATATTTAAATACTTCAAGGACCAGTCAAATGCAATAAAAAGTAATTAGTAATTAGGACACAATCATGGAAAACAAGCATATAAAAGGGCAATACTTCAAGACATTAATCATTATTTGAACTACTTTTTAACATACACCCTACGATCTTTTAAAAAACATTTTATATTTATGGCATCATTTAAGCCGGGCAGCTGATCCGCTTTTAATTTTATCTGCCATCTGGCTTCTTTTTTTTTCTAAATAATTTTTGAAATTACCTCCTCTTAAATTCAAATGACCCTGTTCTAGGATCGAGAACAAAAATATTTTGTAATTATGACAGACAATGCTATGCCTATATAAAGCATTGTTCTAATCTTTGTTTTTTATGTCATATATATGTTCTCTGATCCTAGTTAGTAAACGTCTAGTGGTCATACCAACGTAAAAAGAGGGGCACGAAATACAAATAGCAATGTATATCACCCAAACACTTTTACAGGAAAAATAATCCAATAACGGTATGGTATAATTAAGATGGGACAAATTTATAAAAGGTCCCTCTGATATTATAGCAATAACTCACGCCTGGATGTGGGTAATGCTGGATTTACCCATGGTTGGTGTGGTTTGGTCACGAGGGCGAAGCCCGAGTGGCCAAACAAAGCCAACCGTGGGTAAATCCAGCATTACCCACACCCAGAAGTGGGTTATTGCTATTATACAATGACATTATTTAAGAAAAAAAATAATTACTTTTCTTAAATAATAGCATTGTATAATGCCTCCTTGCTGTCCTTCCGCAGCTGTCTGGTAGTCATATGCCTACACAGTACATCAGAGCTGTGGGCAAAAGCAACGGAGAAAGTAAGATCTCCGTTGCTTTTTACAAACTGTTTTGCTATGTTAAATGGGTTTAATATAGTAAGACAGCTTTAAAAATAGCAACACAGAATCTCTGTTGCTTTTTTTAAAGCTGTCTCGCTATGTTAAACCCATTTAACATAGCGAGACAGTTTTGAAAAAAGCAACGGAGAAAGCAAGATCTCCATTGCTTTTTTAAAGCTGTCTCGCTATGTTAAACTTGTTTAACATAGTGAGACAGTGTGAAGCAACAGAGATCTTGCGTTCTCCGTTGCTGTAAAAAAAGAGTTATAGTAATGGAAAAAGTCCGGGTGACCGGACCTTTTTCCATTACTATAACTGATTTACAATGTGCACGCTGACCAATCAACATGCACATTTTTGAATATTGATGGGGGGGTCATTGTATAAATATCTACACATACTGCATGTCTGACATTTATACATGCCCTTAGTGGTACTTATACTGAAACTGTCAACAACTGAACTATCTCTATCCTTTTCAAATAAGCTCTTCAAATTAGCATCTTTTTTATATACAAAACTAGGGTGTTCACCCACACTATTACACAATTCTCGATTGCCTTTCACTATCTTCCAGTTGTTTAATATGATGTTCTTAATAACTGGTACATCACTGGTTATTGGCAAATTAAAACATAAATATTTGTCATCGCATGGTATGTGCTTAGTGACCAATTCCAGAGCTTTAGTAAGGATAAGTGGATACTTTTCTATTCTACCTTTCCATAATTATTGAATTTGTCCATCCAACAAATTTTCATCATATCCACGTTCCAAGGACATGTTTTTAATGTATGAAAACTCTATTTTTAGTCGTTCATCATCACTAGTCGTCCTACTAGCACGGATGAACTGACCTTTAGGAATGTTCTTTTTTATATGATATGGATGTTGACTAGAAAAATGTAAGTATCCATTCATAAAAGTAGGTTTCCTATGAATACTACTACTAAACTTATTTTCCAAATTAAATATTCGATGTTCTAATATAGACCAGTTGTAGTATCGTGACAGTTGACAGGACATACCATACCCACGGCAAGTGCAACGGACAGGACTTCTATTGGTTTGTTAATATGATAGCTTCTTTGTGTCACATTACCTTAGCCTATGCTATTTCTCATAACATTCAGGTGCTTGTGATGTGACATAACTGCTTTATGCAAGTAGTACACAACTTTAGGGCCTGTTTGTTGTCCTGCACTCTGGGGACCTCTGTATTGTTTGAGTCATTGTCACAGGTCACACCTGGCCAAACATGGACTGGATCCGCCAGGGTGAGACAGATGGTGGTCATACCTCTCACTTGTACATATTTCTGCAGACTGTCCTGATGTTTGCCAGATATTTTTGTTCTGTATGTCATAATATTGTTGTTTTCTGGAAACTTTGTGGCAAATCATGAATGACTAACATTACAGAAGACCGACGGATATGTACATATCAGACATCATAACTTTCAGAACATGCATGCAAATGAACAAACTGTTATGCTATCTACTTTCTATGTTTGTCACACCAAGATGTAAACATTGAGCCTAATATTTGGCCTTTGTCCCAACATTGAGCCTAATATTTGGCCTTTGTCTCACTTTTCTGTATGGCTTTATCCAGATGTCTTTTTCTGAGGGATTGAAGGGTATGCTGCTGGCCCTAACCCAGTCACACTGCTACAAGTTGATATACATACACACACACACACACACACACACACACACACACACACACACACACACACACACACACACACACGCGCACACACGCACATGCACACACACACACACACACACACACACACACACACACACTCATGAACTGCCCTTGTTGAGAGTAGAACCCCTGCCTGCCTAGTTTTAGATACGATAGTGCTATAAACATAACACATGTTTTTATTCGTTTTGTGGCTGGGCCTCCCTTCTTTGGGCACCTTGGACTTTTTGCTGGTATTCAACATGTTGTTGGTCTTCAATACTTGTTGCATTTTTGCTGCTAGGCACCTTGAGCTGCATGGTAGAAGCATGCTGGAAAAAAAAAAAAAAAACAATTAACTATTGTGCAGTATTGGGTAATGTGTTTAGTTTCTCGATGGTCTCCATTGGCTGTAAGTTGTTTACTCAATATCTATAAATCTTTGAACTTAAGTGGAAGTTGTCCAACATGGACAGTCCTGTATACACACATTAATGCACATGTTTTGGCACAATTGTACTGCAACTGTCATGGCAATCAAGTAATGGCAGAATACTGAGAAATTTACAGCACAAGAGACAGAAGGTCTGCTGGTTGCCCTGCAGACACATAACAGACATAAATAAGTCATATAAGGCCTTCAGGGACCAGGTGTGATAGGAAATGCTGCTGGTGGACACAGTCACACAGTGACTGACATAATATTGAATGCAAGTAGCAGGGTGCAAGAGATGACTGCTGCCAGATCTGGCACTGGTCTGCTCTCACGACACTCTGTCAGCTCATTGAGACAGAAGAGTATCTAATAACATCAGCTGTGAAACTGAGAGGACACTGACTCCTGGATGTGGTATAAATGTGGGAGCAGGACTGATTAGGATTTCCTGGTTGCATGTTAGGGATGCTGCAGGTGAGAAATAACAAATGCCAGTCATGTAGTTCACCGGAGTCTCATTTATCTAATGTGCACAGACTTCACCATGAACTTTAATGTCAACAAGGAACATCAGGGCTTCAAGTCTGAACACCTGGAGCAAAGATGATGACCGCCTACATGTCTGTGGGGGATGTACCAGCTGACTTGTGTGAAATGCCACTGCAAGCCAACACTGCACTGTTTACTCAGAAATATCATACTGCATTTTTGTTATCCAGGGACTTTATGGCAGCCTACACTAAATAAGTATCAGCAGTTTTGCAGAAGGGCAAGCCCCCCTGCCCCCCCAGACCCCCTCTTAATTAAATATACCAACTCCAAGATCGCACTACAGTGAGAAAAGGGTAAATTTCACGATCCTCACTGTACCACGATCTCTATTTCAAACCACTGATACTTTAGTGTAGGCTGCCTTTAAACAGAATAGTGTACTTTTAAGTGAAGACTGGACTGCTGGTAACTTGTATAGTTTGATGTTTCGGGTGTCATTATTTTAAGCTTTCGATTAAACAGATTTTTGCTGTTATGGTCTCGATGTTTGTAAGTCAACTATATGGGTTTTAGACCTTTTGAAGTAGACCCGTATATATATATATATATATATATATATATATATATATATATATATATATATATATATATATATATATATATATATACATATATATATATATATATATATATATATATATATATATATATATATATAAATGTATATATAGGAGCGCTACAGAATTCTGAAAGCCCAAAATCCTGAAGATAAAAATTCTGAAAGTTCAAAATATTGAAAACTCAAAATACTGAAAACTCAAAATCCTGAAAACACACAGGATACCAACACTTACTATATTTCAGCACAAGTAGATACAGAAACATATTACCCTTTAACTATATGTGGCAAGCCTGCACCCCATGTGGGTTCAGTGGCTCACCCCTGCTACTTAAATATATCAACTCCGAGATTGCACTTCACTACACTAAGTGCAATCTTGGAGTTGATATATTTAAGTAGCAGGGAGTGTGTGGGGTGCAGCCCCCCCACATGGGGGGGTGCAGTGGGGCTTGCCCCCCTGCTTATTCTTACAGAACAGTAATATGTTTTTTGTTTTATTTGTTTCTGTATGTACTTGCGTTAGAATATAGTAACTGTTGGTATCCTGTGTGTTTTCAGGATTTTAAGTTTTCAGTATTTTGAGTTTTCAGTATTTTGAACTTTCGAGATTTTGGTCTCAGGATTTTGGGCTTTCAGGATTCTGTAGCGCTTATATATATATATATATATATATATATATATATATATATATATTTTTTTTTTTTTTTTTTTAAAGAAGAAAGGGTGTTGAAAACATTAACTGGGATGTGAGGCAGTTTGGAAAGGAAATATTAAATTGCCTAGAAAAAGTTTTAATGTGGAGGAGCAAGGTGAAGTGCTGAAGGTGAGTGGCACAGAATCAGTTACAGGAGTAGATGGCTTAAGTTCCAGAAGGTACAAAAATAGGAAGGAAAAGTAGAATTTTTTTAAGTTTTGAATAAACACATAGATTAAAGAATACAGAAAAATGAGATATGTGAAAATGTAAAAAATGTATTTGGAAAAGGAGAATAAAAGGGATATGAGCAATTGGCATCCAATGACACATAGCGATATAGACTATAAAATACAGATGAAAGTAGTGTACAGAAGGTTTTAAAAATGAATAGAGGTCTTTACTTATGGAGTATATGGGATTAAAGGCAGGCAAAGTTAGGGGATGGTGTGGTTAATTAGAAAGGTCGTAGATGGTGTAATAAATATACAGGAAAATGGTGAAACAGTGGTGGGAGATGCGCCAAAGGCTTTTGATAGTGTAGAGCATTAGCAGTAATGGAAGGTTGTACAGCATATGGAATCAAGGAAAACTATTGCAATTACTGTACATATTATTAAAAACTCCAGTAAGGGTACTGCTACATAGGAAACTGAGTGAAAATATTGAGGCTGAGGGGATTCCTCAGGGATTCCCAATGAGTAGTATGACATTTACTATGGTAATGAAATATGGCAGGTAGAGAAGAAATATAATATGGCAGGATATTTAACCCAAAAGGAAGGTTAAAATTCCAATAATTTTCTTCATTATTTTTTTTTTTTGCAGATGATTTAGCATTGGTGACAAAAAATAAAGTTTATGTAAAGGCAGTAAGACGGGACGTAGGAAGGTTATTAGCAAAAGTAGGTTTTAATTTAAATAGAGAGAAAAAAGTATTGGGATATAAAAATGGGGAGAATATACTGTTCTGTGACAGAAGTGTTGGTATTAGGAGGAGGACTGATGCTTGATAGGAAGAAAATAGATAATGAATAGTGGGAGTGCATATGGAAGAAACTGAGGAGACATCATGTTTGTGGAGAATATTCAAGTTGTCATTTAGGGAAAAAAATGACATTTAATTAATTCCACTGTGTTGGCAAAAATAGGTTAAATGACCGGTATGTTTGTTTCCTTCTGGAAAGAAAAAGAATTATTGCAAGTAATTTTATTAATAATAATAAGGATTTAATAATTAACCCATTTAAGCAAGACAGTTTACATACTGAAAAGGAAATGGGGGGTAGGATCGATTAATCCAATTGTACATATGACAACTTTAAATTTATTTTGGATATTAAAGAAAATTAGTGAGCATACACAATAATTATTAGTGAGCGTGGCATGATTGTAAAGAATTGGCAACACTGAATCATGTATTTTTGGTGTGAAAGGATTTACATGAATTGTGATACTTAACAGAGACTTACAACAGACATACCAGTGTTCGTGAATGGCACACAGAAGCTCATAGTGCATGGCTGTGTACTTTGTTCTTTTAATGCTGCAGCTGAAGGGACACTCCTTGTAACATGACAGCTCTGCACAATACACCTAGGAACAGCAGCTTAGTATGGTATAATATACCTTATTAAGCTGCTACTACCAGTTGAGTTATGGTCTACCATCATGTCTATGAGTATCTCTTAAATGATATTCATTCATTAGGCATGATGGCTGACCTGAAGTCAGTACGGCAGTATGGTGATGCGGGGATTTAGAAGCTGTATAAATACCATTGGTGGGAACACAGTAATATCACTTTGTTCATACAGGCCACTTATGGTTGGGATGGCAGGTTTGCCTAGATCACAGGGAACTGTGTCACACATAGGGTTTTTTTCTACTATGCAACAGAGTTATTTTTATTTTTTTATTTAACTTTTGATTGATTTTAGCATTGATGTGTCACTCAGCTCTATATGCTGAGTAACACATCAGTAGGATAAGGGATGGATGCTGTGCTGGCAAACAGTAAGCCAGCTGTTTGGGCTGAGATAGAGTCCCATAAGTTACCCCCACTAGAACCAGTGTACCTGTGTTGTACTGTTCACACAGAATCCATAGGTAAGGTGGTTTGCAGGTATTTTGTGTGGCAGGTATTGTTCGTCTTGTGTATTCAAATAAAACAATGAGGCTAGATGTTTGTTTAAGTTTTTTTTTTAAGTCATTTGTTACACACAATTACATCATGATGGAGAACGGAAACATTAAACTTAAATGAACTAACTGACTGACTACTACACACATGCATGCTTACACCTCAGCTGCTTACTACACAATAGCACTCATGCTAGCACATGCTCTGTATTTATATGCACATGCCCATAGACTGGAATACTTCTTAAAGATATATACACACTCTGATCTACATCCTCCCTCTTTGACTGACTGGTCATGTAAATAAACAATCAAAACCATATGAGCATGCAAATTATACAAATATATACAAACAATAACAAGCATGTCCTGGTTGCTGTGTATTTGGGATTAGGTCTTGAAATATGACCTGACCTCATAATGTAATAACTAGAACTGGGCTGAGCAACAGGGACAATCACTGAGGAATGTTCTTCTTGAGGATTTTCAGGGATACTTTCAGGAACAGGAACAGACAATGAAATGTCCTCTGGAAAAGGAACATTAAACAAATCACTCTGAGAATTACAGTCTTTATTACAGGAAAGATACTGTAACACTGGTTCAGACACCGGTACAAGATGCTTCTGATTCTGCCTAAATACCATCCCTTGCGATTCAGTGATGTACAATCTCAGTTCCTCACAAAAATGTTTCACAAGTTCAATTCGGTCAAATCCTTTTGCTGTCTGCATCCTTACTATCTCACCTTCTTTCATTGGATTCAGAAGTTTGCTGGTTTTATCATGGTAGAACTTTTCAGACAAGCCTGATCTGCAAAGCCATGGAAAGGATCATAATGGATCTCATAAATAAAGACATAGGGAATTTGCAGACTTTGGATCCAACCCAGTTTGGCTTTGTCAAAGGCAGATCATGCCTTTTAAACTTGGTTGACTTTTTCGAAACAGTCACCAAGGCCATTGACGAGGGAAAGGCAGTCCATACAGCCTACCTAGACCTGGCGAAGGCTTTCGATACAATACCCCACTCGGGTATCATTGAAAAACTCATCAACTTAAATGTAAACCCATACATTACAAGATGGGTTGCAAACTGGCTGAGTGACAGAACCCACAGGGTCAGAGTTGCTGGCGCCATGTCAGACTCTAAGCCTGTCACAAGTGGTGTCCCACAGGGCTCAGTCCTGGGCCCACTCTTGTTTGGCATCTACTTTTCTGAAGTACAAGCAAACACAGGAGGGTTATGGCTGACAAAGTTCGCAGATGACTGCAAACTGGGCGCCGTAGTTGAGAACACATCTGACACAGATATCCTTCAGAAGGGTCTCACAGAAACGGATAACTGGTGCCAGAGCCATGGCCTCAAGTTAAATGCCAAGAAATGCATAGTCATACCCTTCGGGAAAAATAAGGTTACCCCTAGCTACCATATAGGTGGCAATCCCCTAAACACAGAAGAAGTTATTAGGGACCTGGGAACCCAGGTTGACAGTAGCCTTTCATTCGACACTCATATTGCTAAAGTAGTTAGGAAGACCTTCTACATTGCCCACCTTATCATGAAGGGATTCACATCTAGATCAAGGGAAGTCATAGTCTCCCTATACTAATCACTCATCAGACCAATGATCGAGTACAATGCCCCATTCGGAATGTATCTGACCCGACACTTGCAGCAGCTGGAGAGGCCACAAAAGTTCCTCACCAAAAGGATAAAGGGTCTCAAAATCTGTCTTATGCTGCACGACTGAAAGAACTCCAGTTATATTCAGTTATGCATCGCTTGCTCAGAGGTGACCTATGCCTGACATACAAGGCCATGTCAAACCCAGATTTGATGAATATGCTTCATCTCAAAAAATCTAGATCCCTCAGAGCCACAAGGGCGGGTGACTTAAACCTCGACACGGTTATTAATAGGACGTGCTGGAGGGATAGATTCATCACCCAAAGACTCCCTATGCTGTGGAACAAAATCCTGGTTTATGTGAGGCAGAGCACCTCGCTGGCCTTGTTCAAGAGGAATCTTGACCAATGGATGGGAGATCACAGATACACCCCAGGGGTTACCTCAGTGTCACTGCTCAACAGAGGCACAGCTAAATAATGGGCATAGTTTCTTCAAACTAAGGGGTGGCGTAAGCCACAAAACTATGGGCTAGGCTTATAAATGCCCTCGGGCAGATAGCCTAGTATGAACCTATGAACCTATGAACAAATGCTTATTTAAGAGTTGAACTTTTACTGCTTTGTTGTTTTTAGCACTTGGAATCAACAAATTCTTACCGATCATTAGTGTGGTTCTGGTTTGTCATGACATTAACCTCTGGGCAGGCGAAGCAAGTAAATTGTCGTGAGATTAAGGGTATTTAGGAAAATATCATTATTATCACATTTAGAATTTTAAAGAGCTGTTTTACACTTTGAACTGCATGTTCTGCCAAGCTGTTTGACTGTAGGTATTCATTACTACTTGTAATATGAACAAGGTCCCATGTTTCAGCAAATCTTTTGAACTACTGACTTGTAATCTGAGCACCATTGCCAGAAATTAGTTTGTGCAGACTACCATGGACAGAAAAATGTCGCTTCAACTTAGTAATGATAGCACTGGACGTGAGATTAGGAAGTAGGTCAATCAAGAACCAATGTGAATAAGAGTCTACTAATACCAAGTAATGTTGACCATTCCACTCAAAGATGTCTGTAGCTATTGTCAGACAAGGTAGTTCAAGAATCTGGCTTAGCTGAAGTGGTTCTTTTTGTTGATCTGGTTTAGTACTATTACAAACATAGCAATCTGAGAGTTCTTTCTCAATGTCTTTTGATATGGAAGTCCAAAATACTAGCCATCTCGTCCTTTGTTTGGTAGAATCAGTTCCTGGGTGGCCATGATGCAAGATTTTAATATACTCTTGTTGCAAGGATTTTGGACCTTTTAAGATGATACCATCTTCCATCAAAATCTCATCTCTTTATGGAGAATACTGCTGCACTTCTAGTGGTAAACAAGTTTGCTTTGATGGCCATCCCCAACTGATAAAGTGGTTGAGCTTCTAGAGAATTGGATCTGAAGCTGTGTTGAGTTCTAAGCTTGTCAAGATGTGTAGAAGAAAAACTTCTCACTTCCATGACTTCAAAATCACGTTCTCATTTTCATGCTGTTCGGTGTTTTTTGTATGCATTCTGGATAAAGTATCAACAAGATAAAGAAGATTGCCATTTGTGTAAACCAAGTGAAAATTGTAGTTTTGCAATTTTAACATCATGTGTTGCAATCTCACAGGAGCTGCGTGCATTGGCTTTTTCAAAATAGTGACCAGAGGTTGGTGGTCAGTCTCAATTTGAATAGGTCAACCATAAATATAATCATGGAACTTTGAACATGCAAACACAATTGCCAAGAGGTCTTTCTCTATCTAAGCATACTGCATTTCAGTTTGGGCTAGGATTCTGGATGCATAGGCTACTGGTCTACCCTCTTGAAGAATGACTGCGCCAAGACCAAACTTCGCTGCATGTTTGATTAGGGACTTTTATTTTAAAGTAGTTGTTAGACATTAGACAGGCTAGAGGGTAAAACAGGAGGCCTAGAAATTGTGTTTTATTAATGCATAAAAGACAGTTAAGCAGAAAGAAAAAATAACCTTGCTGGCCAAGCATGAGAGACAGTTTATTAAAAAGGAATGATAAGCATAAAGTGTTCAGAAAATACATAAATACAAAATGTTCTTTTTTCAAGGGAAAGATACAATCTTGCCAGCTACAGAATGTTTCTTAATGGAATGTGATATTACGACTAGACCTGGAAACCAAGGGAACCAAGGTTAAGAGGGCATGTAAAGCATCACAGGGTTTTGGTATTATTAAAATATACTTCAGATACAGTTAGGAAAGTCAGTAAAGGTTAGTTTATTCGACCTGACATTACAAAAAATATTTCAGACACTCGAGCCTGAGTACTGAAGTCAGGTCAAATAAAGGCTGGTTCCATTTACATCATTTGGGACAATCAGAGGATATGTGCAGAATATATTTAGCAGCAGTGTTATTATCAGCACTGTTAATGAAGATAGTATTCGGATATTGTGAACATCTAATAAAGCCTTGTTGAATGAACTACAATGTTTGCAGAATTCATTCTAAAAAGTACACAACACTTGGCCCTTAAAGGAGAGACTGGCACCTGTTCAGCACGAGTTTGGGTAATTAACAGATAAAGACATTCGGCCCAGTCTCATTTCAGTGTTTCCAGTTAATTACAGTACAGTACAGTCTTATCAATTCTTACACTGGCATGCAGCTATAACTGGGGTAACTCCCAAAACCCCATATAACCTTGCATGAGAAATTAGACTATATGTGTTCTACAGACTATGAAACAGCAGCGTTTTCATTCCAGTGTAGCACTCCATATTTCATTCAACTACATATGTTCTACAGAGCAAATCAGCCTTATCAGCATAACTTCAACAGAAACAGCTGCAGTAGGTAACCCTTTCAAGTACAGTTTTAATGCAGTAGCCGGCTTAACAATTTATAGTGACAACAAATGTTTCATAACAGACTTTTCAGCAGCATACTAGTGTTTTCCATAAATAGAGACTGTTTACTCCCTACAGAATAAGCCAGACATTATGGCACTACAGTTTCTCATTACAAAAAAAGCTTTTCAGTAAGACAGCACTACTCATGCAGAAAACAGACACAGCTGATGACCTCTACATATAGTAAAAGCAGCTGTTAACCAAAGTGCACAGCACCATGTTTGCTTCAAAAAAGCCTTAAACAAATTCAGCAGACCAATATTAAATCAAAGTAGTGTTCCTTCAAAACATAAAAGACATTATCCAGTTAACAGCTATCTCCACAAACTTTCAAGTTTCCAGTGTGACATCACACAGCCAAAAAGCAATAAAAAGGTTAATACACTACAGATAACGCCACACATTCTTTTAAGTCCATAAAGTTATGTAAGACTTTATATGCATCTTTTAGTTAGCAGCTCAAAAAAGTTTAAATTCATCATTAAAAGTCATTTCCATACCTGCAGTATAAACATGTCAAGTAATACTTCTACAGTTAAAACATCATACAATGTTTTGTTTAATTTAAAAAAACTGGGTACAGCAGTCTAGAAATGTTCTTTTAAAGTTAAAGGTTATTAATTCAAGAATGTTAAATATTTCTAAACGCAAAAGGATTAAATCACAAAAGCAAGCTAATGAGTCAGCTTCTGTGAGTACAGTTTTAAACTTAAATAATTCTTGTGTAACATACAGAGTTACATTGTAGTACAGTTTCCAATGCAAATGTTCAGAATGTAATAAATTCTTGCTTACATGTAATTCAAAATACAGCAGGATAAAACATACAAATGTCAACAGAGTCATCGTACAATAACATGCAGGCAATGTCTCAAGTTTATATTACTTCATCTAGTTTCTTATGAGGAGACAGGAGGAATCAGAGTGCAGATTTTGATAAAGTACATTCCAGTATAACTGAAAAATAGACCTCAGAGCTAAGTAAAATTGCTACCATTTCAATAAAGAATGCATTCCATAGCTATCTGTAAAGGTTGCAGGAATATGGCACCAGATCAGAGCATTAATCTGTCATTAAGGTTAAAAGAAATTACAATATTTCATTGTTTAAAGATGAATCAACTTCAGTTACACATAGATCTTTATTAGAGGACACAAATGGAGTTTTGTCAGGATTTAAAGGGTCAAATATTACAGCAGCTAACAGCGCAAAGTTCTGTACTAGGTATGAACATGTCATTAGAGTTACATGCTGTTCTAGACTTCAGTGACAAGATTTGTGCAAATGTACAGATTTTAAAGAACTGGTTATGACAGAAACATGCAGATTTATGGGTTAAAGATAACATAAATTCCAGTTCAGCTGACACAGCTGAAGTGCTCAGAAAGGCATATTGGGTGTGGCCAGTTAGGAAAAAAAATGGTACCTGTATACCTCTATGTCTTGTAAGGTATATCAGAACATAAAGTATACAGAAAATAGATAAATGCATAATGTTCTTTTCTCACAGGAAATATACAATTTAGCCACCTACAGAATGTTCCTTAATGGAATGTTATATTAAGACCAGGCCCAAAAACCAAGGGAACCAAGGCTAAAAGGGCATGTAAAGCATCACATGGTTTTGCTATTATTAAAATATACTTCAGATACAGTTAGGAAAGTCAGTTAATGTTAGTTAGTTAGGAGTTTTGTCAGGATTTAAAGGGTCAAATATTACAGCAGCTAACAGCGCAAAGCTCTGTACTAGGTATGAACATGTCATTAGAGTTACATGCTGTTCTAGACTTCAGTGACAAGATTTGTGCAAATGTACAGATTTTAAAGAACTGGTTATGACAGAAACATGCAGATTTATGGGTTAAAGATAACATAAATTCCAGTTCAGCTGACACAGCTGAAGTGCTCAGAAAGGCACATTGGGTGTGGCCAGTTAGGAAAAAAATGGTACCTGTATACCTCTATGTCTTGTAAGGTATATCAGAACATAAAGTATACAGAAAATAGATAAATGCATAATGTTCTTTTCTCACAGGAAATATACAATTTAGCCACCTACAGAATGTTCCTTAATGGAATGTTATATTAAGACCAGGCCCAAAAACCAAGGGAACCAAGGCTAAAAGGGCATGTAAAGCATCACATGGTTTTGCTATTATTAAAATATACTTCAGATACAGTTAGGAAAGTCAGTTAATGTTAGTTAGTTAATTCAACCTGAAATTACAAAAAAGATTTCAGGCATTCAAGTCTGAGTACTGAAGTTAGATCAAATAAAGACTGATTCTGTTTACATCATTTGGGACAATCCGAATATATGTGCAGAATATATTTAGCAGCACTGTTATTATCAGCACTGTTAATGAAGACAGTATTCAGATACTGTGAACATCTAATAAAGCCTTGTTGAATGAACTACAGTGTTTGGAGAATTCATTCTAAAAAGTACACATGACTTGCCCATAAAGGAGAGACCTGTGTCATTTTTTGGATGACATTCTAGTGGTGTGGCAAGGACCAGTTGATGGTGTCAAAAATTTTATAGATTATATAAGTGATACAACAGAATTTTTGTCCTTTACCCACCATGTTGGGGTATCAGGTATTGAATACTTGTATGTACAGATCATCAAAGATGTCAAAAAACAAATATATGTGTCAAGTATTTTTAGAAAAGAACATTTCTCAAATTCATATCTGCATTTTCAAAGCAACCGTCCCTATTTTCAGAAGAAAAATATTGTCAAGGGACAAATGGTTCATAGTTATGACTTCACTTAGGGAAGATTTGGTTGCTGAACTTGATTTTCTAGAAAATGTATCTGTATCAAGAGAATACCCCAAAACTTTTATTGATCCAAGTCAATGTGAAATTTTATCTGGATAGGTCACTCCTCTACTTAATGGTATGAATTTGGATCCAAATGCAGCACCCACATCAGTTAATGAAGCTGAGAAAATAGCCTCCCCCAATAATTTTACGAATGATGATTGTTATTTTGTTATGAGGTATAACCAGTACACCAATAAAATTAGGGAAATTATCTCCAAATATTGGAATATGTTTACTATTACACCTAATAGTCTTAAGGTGTTTAGTTTCCCTCTTAGATTTAGTTACAGGAGAGGGGCCAATTTGAGAAATTTGTTTGAATATGGTTCCAGTTATAACCCTTATGAGGGAAATTATAGAAAAGGAACTTTTAAGTGTGGGCATTGCCCCCCAGTGTCCTTATTTGGCTAATATGAATGAGTTATATCTACCTAGTTTAAACAAATATATGTTAGCTGATGGTGATTATAATTGCTATTCTAAGGGGGTGATCTATTTGGCTTATTGCACCCAATGTTATGCATACTATTTTGGCAAAACAGAACGATGTTCTGTACATCCAAGTATTCAATACCTGAAGCAAAGAATATATGAGCATTTTTATGATATAAGTAAGAAGAAGGTGACTAATGCATTATTCAGACATACAAGTATGTGTAAGAGGGGTGAATATAAATGTTGAGTGCTTGAGCAAGTAAAACCATTTGAACAGGGGGGAAATTGAGAAACAAAACTTGAAAACTGGGAATTAATATGGCAATTGCAATCGGATGCGTGTGTCAGTCCCTGGTTGAATGATCACATTACAATTATACCCACACTTAAAATGAAAGCTTTGTCTTATTAAGATATAAAATATTTTGTATGTATACTGGTATAGAATAATATGTATATAGTCTCATGTGTGTTAATTTTAAACAAAATATATATATACATATATGCATACATATATATATATATATATATATATATATATATATATAAGTGAATAGGATTTCAAATGTACAATGAGTTATTCATCCAATGAGAAATGATTTTAAACAAGCATTAACTAATGATGTGTCAGTAGTGACTATATAATTGTTTAATTAGTGTTCTTTTTTATTATTCTAATGAAGTTTCAAGGGTTGAAATGAAAGTGCTTAATCTTCTTCATTAAATTCATTTGGATTATCAAAATACCTTCTGCATTAAATTAATTTGGATTATCTATTGGCATGGTTTTGTGACAAAGTGTGACTTGGGTGTATCCTTTATTGGACTACAGTGCTGCCATGCTATGTGGTTATAGGTATTGTGGTGTATTTTTTCAGCAGTTCACCGGTTCTTGGCAGTGCAAGAAGTCTGAGGTAATACTCCGGTCAATTCAAGACAAGCATTGCTCCTTACTAGGCTTGTACATATGTTCACCCAATCTGAATCTATTAGCATGGAAGAAGATAGTTCCATCCCCCGCTTTCAACCATGGCAGGGTAATGTGACATCATTTCCGCTCTCACAGAACAGAATGTCATCTGGGTTTGTGGCGTCTTTATCGGTTTTGGATGTAGCTGAGAGAGACAGAAATGGTTTATTGAATATCTCAAGCACCAGGGCTTCTTTGACGTACAATGAGTATGTGAACTTGGATATCGACTATTGGTTAAGGTGGACTGAGGTGAACAAGGACAAAAATAAAAACACGGACACATATAGGTCATACCAAGGTATGATCTATAAGTTAAAAGATTGCTTGTTAAAGTACAAATCGTTAATGCTTGATAACTGGTTTCTAAAAGAGTATATTGCTTGTAAGCATGTTCCATGTGGACTGAGATTAACCAAGTTTCCAAATAATTTAAAAAAATGGTTCTGCAATGTTTAATGATATTGTTAATATTTAAAATCAGAGTGGGTTAGCTATTATGCAGGAAATAGTTCTTGATAATGAGAAATGACTTGGCATTCTGTTTAATGACATTATAAAATTAAATCAGTGTATTCAAGAGGATTTGCTATTCACCATGAGTGAATATAAAGACAAATATTTATGTATTTTTCATGATGTTGATTTGGCAATGGATAAGAACAAGAAAAAGAAGTTATCTGAGTTAGAGAGAAATGAAAAAGAGTATCAGGAAGGTAAAGCTTGTTCTATGTTTTTGCCTAAGACTGGGGATAAATCTCCAAATAATGAGGGGAGATAATAATATAAATGGTGTAGCAAAAGTGAACAGGGAAGAGGAAAACAGATGAGTGGGTCCCTTTAGAGAAACACCCTCCAAAGAGCTCTCGGAGAATTCAGAATTTAGAGACATAGCCATCTTATGCTCAGGTGACTCACAAATGGCTTCACAATCATTACAACAGGGGAACAGAAGGAGGGCCACCTAAGTATGGGTAACATGGAAGAAACTTACACTTTGGATAATATTCATAAAGAGGTTTGTATATTCACCTATGAAGGTTTTCATGTTTTCAGCTATAGTGACTTAGTTTTAAATATTTCTCATTTTAAACACTTTGATAAGGGATTTCCATTTGTCCCTGCAAAAAAGGGGAAGATATGTGAAACTTTATTAGACATTAAACTGTTTACTAGAAAGTTGAACTTGAAGGTATTATTACCTGAAGCACCCCTTATGTCTTTAAATACCAAATTAAGTAAAAGAAGCATTATTAACCCACCACTCCACTCAGCCTTAAATAATTTTGGCACTCTTGTGGAGAATGAGGTAAACAATTTCATTTACACCAAAAAAAAGGTATACATGTAATTTGATCCAAGAGGAGAGACATTTACTACAGACTTTAAGTAATAATAGGGAACTTAGACTTATGAAGCCCAATAAGGGGAGGGAGGTGGTAATAATGGAACAATGGGATTATAGTGAGAAAATGTTGGATTTACTGAATACAGAAGGGAGATATTCACAGGTCTCCCAGAATGAAATAGAGGTGGCATACAGGCAGATAGACTGGATTTGGGAAGATAATTTGTTGCAGGGTGTTATTGACCAACAACTACATAGTTTTTTTAGTGTTAAAAAACCTGTTGTGCCTGGGATATTCGGAATTCCCAAGGTTCATAAACATATTAATAACCCCCATTAAGACCTATAGTGGCATCTGCAGGATCTAAAACACAGCTGTTGAAATTTATGTTGATACTAAGTTAAAGCCCTTTTATGGTCTATATGACCACATCTTGATAGATTCTTGGGATTTTTCTTACTAAATTCAGCAAAGTTGCCTTAGATGCCAATTTAATTTTTGGAACAATAGATGTCAAAGAAATTTTCTGTGATTCCTCAGCATATTGGGATATCATGGTTTGAAGAAATATTAATTGAATTGAAATTTTTGACTGCAATGGATTTTAGGTTGATCATGGAATATATGGAGATTATATTGAAGAACAATTTCATATATTTCTAGGGGGAGTATTATAAGCAATTGGAGAGGGTAGCCATGGGCACGTCATGTGCCCCTGTGTATGCAAATATTATATTGCTAAACTGGGAAAAACATTACGTGTTCAATTCTGAATATTATAAATATATAAAAGGGTATTACCATTTTTTGGATGACATTCTAGTGGTGTGGCAAGAACCAGCTGATAGTGTCAAAAATGTTATAGATTATATAAGTGATAAAACAGAATTTGTGTCCTTTACTCACCATGTTGGGGTATCAGGTATTGAATACTTGGATGTACAGATTATCAAAGATGTCAAAAACCAAAGATTTGTGTCACATAATTTTAGAAAAGAACATTTATCAAATTCATATTTGCATTTTCAGTGCAAACATCCCTATTTTCAGAAGAAAAATATTGTCAAGGGACAAATGGTTCAGGCTGCCCATATGACTTCACTTAGGGAAGATTTGATTGCTGAACTTGATTTCATAGAAAATTTATTTGTATCAAAAGAATACCCCAAAACATTTATTGATCCAATTAAATGTGAAATTTTATCTGGATGGGGCATGAAATACATTACTTAATGCTATGAATTTGGATCCAAATACAACACCCCCTTTGGTTAATGAAGCTGAGAAGATAGCCTCCCCCAAATATTCTACGAATGATGATTGTTATTTTGTTATGAGGTATAACCAGGACACCAATAAAATTAGGGAAATTATCTCCAAATTGTGGAATATGTTTACTATTATGCCTAACAGTCTTAAGGTGTTCAGTTACCCCCTTAGGTTTAGTTACAGGAGAGGGGCCAATTTGAGAAATTTGTCTGAATATGGCTCCAGTTATAACCCTTATGGGGGAAATTATTGAAAAGGAAGCTTTAAGTGTGGGCATTGCCCCCAGTGTTCTTATTTGGCTAATATGAGTGAGCTATATCCACCTAGTTTAAACAAATATATGTTAGCTGATGGTTATTATAATTGTTATTCTAAGGGGGTGATCTATTTGGCATATTGCACCCAATGTCATGCATACTGTATTGGTAAAACGGAATGATGTTTGAAGCAAAGAATATATGTGAACATTTTTATGCTGTAGGTAATAAGAAGGAGACTAACGCATTATTCAGACATACAAGTATGTGTAATAGGGGTGAATATAAATTTTGGGTGCTTGAGCAAGTAAAACACTTTGAACGGTGGAGAGATTGGGAAGCAAAACTTGAATACTGGGAATTAATATGGCAATTGTAACTGGGATGCGTGTGTCAGTCCCGGGTTGAATGATCACATTACAACTGTACCTGCACTTAAAATGAAAGCTTTGTCTTACTAAGATATAAAATATTTTATATGTATTCTGGTATAGAATAATATGTATATAGTCTCATGTGTGTTAATTTTAAGCAATATATATATATATATATATATATATATATATATATATATATATATATAAGTGAATAGGATTTTAAATGTACAATGAGTTATTCATCCAATGAGAAATTATTTTAAACAAGCATTAACCAATGATGTGTCAGTAGTGACTATATAATTGTTTAATTAGTGTTTTTTCTTTGTTATTATTCTGATGAAGTTTCAAGTGTTGAAGTGAAATTGCTCAATCCTCTGCATTAAATTCATTTGGATTCTCTATTGGCGAGGTTTTGTGATGAAGTGTGACTGGGGAGTATCCTTTATTTGACTACAGTGTTGCCGTCCTGTGTGGTTACAGGTACAAATGCAGTTTCGTCAGGATTTAAAGGGTCAAACATTACAGCAGCTAACAACTCAAACTCTGTACTAGGTATGAACATGTCATTAGAGTTATATGCTGTTCTAGACTTCAGTGACATTATTTGTGCAAATGTACAGATTTTAAAGAATGGGTTATAACAGAAACATGCAGATTTATCGGTTAAAGATAACATAAATTCCAGCTCAGCTGACACAGCTGAAGTGCTCAGAAAGGCATATTGGGTGTGGTTAGTTAGGAAAAAAGGGTAATTGTATACTTTTATGTCTTGTAAGGCATATCAGAATGTAAAGTGTGCAGAAAATAGATAAATACAGAATGTTCTTTTCTCAAGGGAAAGATACAACCTTGCTACCTACAGAATGTTCCTTAATGGAATATTATATTAAGACCAGGCCTGGAAACCAAGGGAACCAAGGCTAAGAGGGCATGTAAAGCATCACAGGGTTTTGGTATTATTAAAATATACATCAGATACAGTTAGGAAAGTCAGTTATTTTTAGCTAGTTCATTCAACCTGACATTACAAAAAAAGATTTCAGACACTCGAGCCTGAGTACTGAAGTCAGGTCAAATAAAGATTGGTTCTAATTGCATCATTCAGGACAATAAGAGGAATCATTAACAGTGCTGATAAGTATATTCTGCACATATCCTCTAAGAGGATATGTGCAGAATATACTTATCAGCACTGTTAATGAAGACAGTATTTGGATATTGTGAGCATCTAACAACACCTTGTTGAATGAACTACAGTATTTAGAGAATTCATTCTAAAAAGTACACAAGACTTGGCCCAAAAAAGAGAGACTGGCACCTGTTCAGCACGAGTTTGGGTAATTAACAGATAAAGAATTTCGGCTCAGTCTCATTTTAGTGTTTCCAGTTAATTACAATACAGTCTTATCAATTCTTACAAAATAACACAAGAAAGAGTTACAGGTTTGTGAATATTATAATATCTTAAGGTGGGTGGACTGGCAATTTTCTGTTTCAGATGCTCTTTCGTGTTGTTCCAACCAGGACCAAGTTACATCTTTGCGTGTCAGCTCTCTGAGCGGTGCTGAAAGTATGTCCAAATCTGGAATGAACTTGTCCAAATAGTTGACCATACCAAGAAAACATAGGGAAGTGACATTGTCTGGAGATGGCATCTCAAGAGTTGCAGTTTGCTTGGAAGGAGTCTGTCGTAAGTCTGAACTACTAAACAAATGACCCACATAAGTGTCTTCTTGTAGCCTGAATTTGGACTTTTGAGAATTCAACTTAAGATTCACTTCATGAGCATGTTCCAGAACTTTCTTGAGGTTTTTATCATATTCAACATCACCATTCCCTCCAACAAGAATATAATCTATTATAATAGCACATGGATAGTCAGAAAAAATTGTTCCATCACACATTGAAAGACTTCACTAGCAGAATTTATCCTATATGGCTTTTTCAAAAATCTGTACCTTTCAAATGGTGTATTGAAAGTGGTCACCAAAGAAGATTTTCGGTCAAGCAAAATTTGTCAAAATGAACTCTTTGCATCTAAGACAGTGGCATTAGGCATAAGAGCTGCAACTTCTTCAACTGTATCCATTAGATGGTGAGCTCATTTTAGTGCTTTGTTCAAATCTCTTGGATAAATAAATATTCTAATATAATCTGAGCTTTTCTTATGAGCTACCGCCATGGAGGATACCCATTCAGTTGGTTCATCTACTGGATAAATTACTCCTAGACGTACCATTCCATCTCAGATTCTGTTCTGCATGGCTACTGAAACTTTCCATGCTGGTCTGATAACTAGGTTTATTTCATGGTCTAACTTCATGGAATACACAACTAGGAGTTTGCCTAACTTGTCTTTAAAAAGATCAGCATAGTCAGAAAAAAATTGTTTGTGCGAAATGTTCGTTGTTACATGTGCTTACAAAGTGGACTTCTGCATTGAATGAAAACAGTCACATATTCAAACTGTCTCTGAGGCCTAACAATGACTGCACGTGCTTTTTGACTATGTAAAATTGCAAGTCATAGCTGTTCCCAGCAGAATAACATGAAAGCATTACTGAGCCTTTGGTTTGAATTTCTTCACCACCATAAGCAATGAGCTTTGCACACTTTGCCAGATCAAGCTTCTCACCAGCACTTATTTGGGAAACATTCCTGCTGACATAACATTGCACTTTGAACCAGTATCAACTTTGAGCTCTACAGGTCTCCCATTAATCAGAACAGTACAAAATACTTCATTCTTTGCCAACAAATCAACTGCATTGACTGTTTCACCAAGCACAGACATACCATTAACATAAAAAGTAGGTTCTCAGCTTTCCAAGTGATCACCTTGCCTCTTTGAATGCTCTCTTTTAATAAAAGAATGTGCCCAATTTGATTTACAAAACCTTTTGAAATTATTTCACTTTTTACAAATGTGGCACTCCTGACCAAAAGCTAAGCACATTTCTTGATTGGGCTCATGACTACCTCCTCAGTTATGACAGTTGACTGTGAGGATTGTCATAGGTTTTGCTGAGTCACACCTTTACTTTACTGAGTGTGCCTTAGGTTTTACTGAGACTGCTCTGGGTTATGCTACAGCCACCACACCCTTGGGCCTGAATCTTTTAACCTCATGCTGCATACTATCAACATTAGTACTGGGAGGCACTGGAGGCATACATTTCTCATTTGTAAGCATATTCATGTCCTTTTCTGTGAGCTCATATATCTGACAAATCTCTATGGCCTTATTCAAAGTTAAATCACTGTCTCAAAGCAAAATCTTTCTCACTGCATCATCCTTAATGCCACACATAAGCCTGCTTTTTATCAAATCATCTCTTAAATCACCACATCTGCATGTTTTTGCCTTGTTTCTCAAATCAGTTATATATGCTGCAAATGTTTCCCCAGGATTTTGATGTCCTGTGTAAAATATGTGCCTTTCCACTGTTATATTTGTTTGGGGGTTGCACATTTCTCTAAATTTGCATTTAAGTACTCAGGGTCTTCCCAGGTTTCAGCCAGTACCACAATATGGCAGTTTCCCCTCCCCTGCATACATAGCTGGGGCATACACAAATGAACGCTCCCTTTCAATGGTTTTTGAACCAGCTAAATTAAGCAGAATAAATGCCTTTGTAGTCTGTCTTTGTCAGAAAAAGCATCCTGTATGAAAATATTGTACTCTTGCTCAAACACTCACCAATTTTCAGCAACATTATTATAAAATACAAGTGGACCAGGTCTGCGAAATCCCTCTGCCTTGCCAACAAATTGCCCTTGTAATTATGTATAAACACACACCATGTACATGAAAAATATTCAACTGCACCATAAACTCTTTGAAATTACCATTTTCTGTGAAATAACTACTGTAATACTGCACACACTTGTGAACAATTTGCACACTTTGGATACTTCGAATAACTTTAGTTAATACAAAAAAGAAGCACAGTGATTTGACAAGTTATTTCAAGAATGTTTGTAAGCATTTCAAGTATTATTATCAATATTTCATAATTTTGAACATTTCATTTAATTAGAAAGTCATTTTGAATGGTTTTAATGCTTTGTTTTATATTCATTGAGTAAAAAATCATTTGAAAGAGTTTTAGTACCTGGATTTATCTTTCTGACCTGTTTGCGAGTCATTTGAGCTTTGGATGATCCATTCCGATATATTCCTCTAATTTTAACTGTGTGCCTCATTGCCTTGAAAAAGTTTTACTTTGGATTCCATTCTGACACCATGTCCCTCGTCTTGTATATTCAATTAAGACAATGAGGCTGGGTGTTTATTTAAGCCATTTATTACATACAAACACATCAGGATGGAGAATGGAAGCATTAAACTTAAACAAACTAACTGATTGACTACTGCACACATGCATGCTTACACCTCTGCTGCTCACTACAAAATAGTACTCTTGCAAGCACGTATTCTGTATTTATATGCACGTGCCCATAGACTGGAATAGCTCTTAAAGATACATACACACTCCAATCTACAGCTGACATGCAATATGTACACACTGGGGGAAGACCACATACAAGGTTGTCCTTCATTGTTTGCAGTCATTTATGAACTGCAAAGATTCAAAGATTCAAAATAAACTTTATTGTCATTTAGGACTACAAGCGTCTAAGCCTAAATGAAATTACGAGTATCAGCTCACCATGAGAGTACAGAAGAAACATAGGATACAACATTAAGCCATATCAAGTAAATGAATTAGAGACTAATGACTAAGCAAAAAGAACATAAGAAAAAATCCAACCCTCCTATCCAGTCATATAAATACTGTACAGCAGCAGGATGACAGGTAAGGCTGGTTATTGCACATGAACTAAAATTGTCTCTCTTTATGTGTTATTACATAAAGCAAGTAACAGGCAATTGCACTTGAATGTAAATATATAACTAAGTAAATAAATAAATATTACATATTCCAAACAAAACACTGTTATTTTTAATTTGTGAAGGAGTCACTAGGGCTGATGTTCGAGTTAATAAGTCTCATCACCATTGGGTAGAAGCTGATAATGAATTTGGAGGTCCTACAGCAAATACTGTGGTACCTCCTGCCAGATGACATTTGAGTAAACCAGCTGTGTGCAGGGTGCAAGGAGTCATTAAGTATTTTGTGGGCTCTTTTAAGGCTCCTTGCTGTGAACAGCTCTTGGATTGATGGTAGACTGGAGCCCTTGATTTTCTCAGTAATTCTCACCACTCTCTGTAGCTTCTTTCAACTACTGTGTGGTTCCCAAACCAAACAGTGAAGTTACAGGTGAGAATGTTTCCAATAGCTCATCTGTAGAAGGTAGAGAGAACAGTAAGTGGGAGCTTTTCTCTTTTGAGCCTTCTCAGAAAGTGGAGACATTGATGGGCCTTTTTGACCAACTGACCAGTATTCACAGTCCAAGACAGATTCTCTGAAATGTGTATTCTTAGAAATTTTGTAGTTTTGACCCTTTCCAGCTCTTCACCATTAATCTTGAGCAATGAGTGGGCAGTTGACCTTTTTCTGAAGTCAATGATGGCTTCCTTTGTTTTATTGATGTTCAGCTCTAGGTTGTTTCTCACTCACCAGTCGATCAGAGAGTTGACCTCATCTCTGTATGCTCTTTCATCCTCTCCTTTAATGAGGCCCATGACTGTGGTGTCATCTGCAAACTTGATGATAATATTGGAGCTGTGTTTTCCAGAAGAGTCATGGGTAAGGATGGTGAACAGCACTGGGCTGAGTTCACATCCCTGTGGAACACCAGTGTTGAGAATTATGCACCCCGAGGTGTTATTTCCTATACATGTCTTCTGTGGTCTGTTGATCAAGAAGTCTAAGATCCAATTACAAAGGTGCTTGCTAATTCCTAGGTTGACTAGCTTATCGATAAGTTGCATCAGAACTACTGTATTAAATGCTGAACTGAAGTCTGTGAACAACAGACTGACACACTTGTTCTTTTCCTCTAGATGGTCAAGTGAGTGGTGCAATGCCACTGATATGACATCAGCAGTGGACCTGTTTGCCTGATAAACAAACTGCAGAGGATCAACGGTTGATGGTAGAATTGTTGACAGCTGCTTTTTAATAATCCTCTCAAAACATTTCATGGTGTTAGAAGTTAAAGCAACTAGTCTATAGTCATTCAGGCAAGAGGGATTGACTTTTTGGGAAGAGAAAAGATGTTTGTTACCTTGAAGCAAGGGGGTATTTTTCTAGAACAAGGGAGATGTTGAAAATATCTGTCTTAACTAAGCATAGTTGATCTGCACACCCTTTTACTAATTTACCAAGTATATTGCCTGGCCCAGCAGCCTTCCTGGGGTTTACTTTCTTTAGCTGACCTCTCACTTCCTCAGAGTTAAGACTAGCACACCTTCATTCTGGGCAGTGGGTAACCTAGTTGCAGGAAAGTTATTTTTCTCTTCAAATCTACCAAAGAAGGAGTTCAGCATGTCCAGGAATTCACAGACTCCATTAAGCTCCCTGTGTATGTAAAAAGGTCTACATTTTAAGGACAGGAACTCCACATTATCTTACGCCATCTTTCATTAGTGTAGATACAGAATCTACCTCCCTTGGCCTTTCCACACAAGGCTTGACATCTGTCTGCATGAAAGAGTGTGAAACCTTCTAAGTTAACAGCACTATCACTGATCTTGTTATGCAGCCACATCTCTGTAAATATCAATAAACAGGTATGTCTCACCTTGTTTACTTTGGAGAGTTCCAGCCTTAAAAAGGAATTTGATATGGAGATATACTGTATAACAGTCATACTCCACAGTAGACAATGGCTTAGGGATACACCTCTCCTGAAAAAGTATAGGGAAGGGCTTCATCAATATAAACTCTCTGGTCCACTAAGTCCACACCCCAACCATAGGTGATGAAATTCTGGATGTGGTCCTCGCCAATATGGGACAGCCCTGCTCCCTACCAATTGTAACTCTCTCTCTCTTGTCAAATCAGATCACACATCAGTCACATTTACCTTAAGTCAGAAGCCAGAAGTATCATCCAATACCTCTGTACTCAGAGATTATGCCAGGGCAAATCTATTGAAACTGAGTGATGACCTGGCACAATTCAACATTCTCTTCCAACTCAGTGACCCCACTGCTTATACAGAATCCTTTACTGCCCAATTCTGTGCACATGTAAATAGATGCACAGGTACACCTGTCATGAACCAAAGGAAATACAATAAAAATTTCAAAAAAAAACACCTATGGTGGAACTCAAATATTAACAGGCTCTGTAAGAAAATAAAAAGACTTACTGCATGTAAAAATAAAAGTAAGTCTCAGGATGCAAAAACAAGTTATTTCTGAACTTAACAGGGAATTCCAAACCCTGATGAAATCAACCAAAGCCAGATATGAAGTAAAAATTTCCATCCAGGCAAAGACAAACAACAAAGCCTTGTTTAACTATGTTAGCAACCATACAAATAACGCCCAGCACTGTGCAGAGCTAATAGTAAATGATATCATAAGCTTGGGCCCAGAGAACATAATAATCCACCAGTGGATACATTTAGCTAAATCCCCCTCCCCCACATTTCCAGGTGTCAGACCCACATCTACACCCCTTAAATCTTCCATAAGTCTTCAAGGCACTATTCAAGGCCAATAACACTGCTTCTATGGGACTAATCAATAGTCTGAAGCCTTAGAGATGAGGCTGGTCAGACTTATGGATCTGGGAAATTATAGATCCATAAGTCTGACCAGCCTCATCTCTAAGGCTATGGAAATGATCATTAAAGAATTAATAAATAAGCACATAGGTAACCTACAAACTCTCGACTCAAGCCAGTTCAGATCTGTTATGGGTGAATGCTGCCTACTTAACCAGGTTGACGTCTTCAAGAAGGTTAATGAAGCAATGGATGTTGGCAAATCAGTACACACTGCATATTTAGACCTTGCAAAATTATTTGTCCTTATCCCACACTCGGGTATCACAGATAAACTATCCCACCTAAATGTTAATCCTTACATAACTCATTGGATAGCACTTTGACTCAGAAACAGAACCAAGGAAATTAGGGCGAGCTACTCTACCTCCACCAAAAGACCCATCACTAGCAGTGTACCTCAGGAGTCATTCCTTGGACCACTCTTCTTTTGCATTTATTTCTTCAGAGTTAAAGCAACCGTTAAGGGTTTATGGCTGGCCAAGTTTGTTGATGACTGTAAACTTGGTACCATCATAAACTCAACAGAGGACACCAAGATCCTCCAAGAGTGCCCTTCCCAGACCAGTGTGTGGTGTCAAAACCATTGACTAAACTGAAATCCAAGAAATGTATAATAGCATCCATCAGTAAGCAAGAAGTCCCTTGTAGCTACCACATTGTCAACACACCCCTAAAAATTGATCCAGTAGTTATGGAGCTGGGAACCTTTGATCACCATGTATCTACTACTGTAAGAAAGTTTGCATAGATTAATACGAAGGATATGGCATCCAGGTCCAGTGATTTGATTATTCCACTGCATTCCGCACTCATCAGACTGATTATTGAGTATAATGCCCTCTTTGGTATGTATCTGTCCCAAAATATGACACAACTTGAATATTCCACAATACTTTCTTACAAAAAAAAAATCAAGGACCTAAAACATAAAAACTATGCAGACCATGTCAAAACCTTGTCCCTCTTCTTGGTGTCATACAGGCATCTGAGGGGCAGTCACTGTCTCTCATACAAAGCATCAACAGACCCTATCCTGTCAGACCTAATGCATATTCACAAGTTAAACTGGGGCATAAACACCAGCTAAAGACATCTAAATCTCTTTTGCAACATAAACAGAACTTGTTGGAAGGATAATATGCATCACAGAGAATACCACTTTGAAATCATCTTCCGGTCCAAATAAAGCAAAGTACTTCCCTTACACTATTAAAATGTGATCTGGATGAATGGATGAGCGACTGCAGATTCACTGCTGGTTTAGCACCTTTTCTTCACTGATAGGGGGAGCATTTAAATGTTCTGCTCAATTCTGGGTTATTCTTGCTTAAAATATAAGGTCTAAAAACATCATGGGAATGTACGGCTGGGTTTCTAAAGATCCTCATGGATCAATAGCCTATACACTACCCATGAATTTGCAGTGACAATCTATTGTTTCCTTCTTATCATAAGCAGTTTTCTCCAAGCTGGAATATTGTTGCCTGTGCTGTGGTATCCTCATGCTAAATCCTTAACTTATCCTTAACTAATTTGCTTGAGAAAATATAGAAAAGGTAACTAAACAATTTGAAAATCTCAATACAGTGATATTCAGACTGGCTCAAAACTTTACATTTGCTTTCATTACCTGAAAGGCATCTTAGAGGGGAACCTAGTTTATAGAGTTTGTAATGACAACCATTCAGAAATACTTTGGATTTAGATTTTTCAGCCTGCATGAAAAGTATACTCGATTAAGAAATTTTAGTATAAAAACACAAACTGTATTTTGAGGACCAAATAAAAAAATCTTATCAAAATAATATTAGTATTGATGACCCCACAATATCCACTTTGGGATATTAAACTTAAAATATAATAAGAAACACCTACACTGAAATTCAGAAAGCCCAACTATGAGGAAGAAAGCTTAACAGAGAAGGTTTCTACACTACTGTAAGTCTTGCTGATTCAGAAACAAGTCTCCTACTAAGGTTTTTTCCTGGCAATTGCCATAGTGAAGGCAGCAGTCTAGATGTGAAAGCCACATGCTATCCATCATCTACAAAAACAACAAATATTTTGATGCATTTATAAGCTTTGGAATGACAGTTTGAATGATAGTTGGAATGATGCGAGCGTGTATCTAAGTGAGTGCGATGTTACTTTAATTCAATTAATCTAGCTATTGAATTCTGATTGGCTGCTACAATGTATTTAAATTATTTGCGACCACTTTGTTTGATATATGGTCTGATGAAGCTACTAGTAAAAGCGCTTACCAACCTGAATAAATACTGTTGATTTTTATATGAGTGTATGTTTCTATTGTTTGCCCTGTTCGTGGACTGCTCTGGGACTGTAAAGTATGATTACAGTTCATGAAATTAGTATTGTTTCAGTCTTTAATGTCAACCAAAAGTGCTCTTCACAGCACCCGCAATGTGCCCAGTAATGACTCCTTCTGCAATTTTGTTTGGAGTTACATGTATTGGTAACATATCTAAATACGACTGTATATTCTTTTTTATAAGACCCATTGCTCCTACTATTATTGGGACCATCTGGGTATCTTTCCTCCACATTGCTCTCGTTTCTGCCCGCAGATCCTGATCTTTTACGACTTTGTGTTTCTCTGTATGCAAGACATTGTAGTCACTGGGTGTGGTGATTTCAATGATCAATGCTACTTTTGTCTTCTTTTCATGGACCATTATATATGGTTTTCTAGCATCTATCTTTTGAACTGTTGGTAATGGGTGATCACATGTGATGTAAACTTCATCATTTTCTATGATGCTTTGTGGCTCATGTTTCCAGTGTTTTTCATCCACTTCAGTACCATAATGTTTGCACAATTCCCAGTGCAACAGTCTTGCCACATTATTATGCCTTTCAGTATACAGTCCTTCTGCCATTAACATGTCACAACCAGCAAGGAGGTGTGCAACTGTTTCCAATTTGGTTTTACAAAACCTACATTTGTCTGTTTCTCCCACATGTTCAATGGACTTTGTAAACCAGCGTGTACCTAGCCCAGTATCTTGGGCCACCAATATTAACCTTTCATCTTATGGTTTGAATTCGCCCCTCCTTAACCATTCCTGTGTTCATTCCTGATCAACATAGGTTCATAGGTTCATAGGTTCATACTAGGCTATCTGCCCTAGGGCATTTATAAGCCTAGCCAGAGTGTGTTTGGCTTTCACCACCCATTTTAAATTAATTTTGCTATGCCCTTTTTCGAGGTTAGTATACTGTGCCTCTGTCTAACAGTGACACAGAAGTGATATCCGGGGTAAACCTATGATCTCCCATCCACTCATCAAGATTCCTCTTGAAGAGAGTCAATGAGGGACTCTGCCTAACCTGGACTGGGATTTTATTCCAGAGTGAAGGGAGCCTCTGGGTTATGAATCTGTCCCTCCAGCATGTCCTATTTATATCAGTGCTGAGGTTCAAGTCTCTCAAGCACGTAGCTCGATAGGATTTGGATTTTCTGAGGTGCAGTATGTCCATTAATTCCGGGTTGGACATGGCTTTATACGTCAGGCACAGATCGCCTCTGAGCAGGCAGTATGCCACTGAGTAGAGCTGGATTTTCCTTAACCGGGCAGCATATAGCATCTGTTTGAGCCCTTTGATCCTCTTGGTGAGGCACTTTTGGGGTCTTTCCAGTTGCTGCAGATGTCTGGTAAGGTACATCCCAAATGGGGTATTGTACTCAATTATGGGCCTGATAAGGGATGAGTAAAGAGGCACGATGACCTCCCCTGATCTAGATGTGAATCTCTTCATGATTAGGTGGGCTATATAAAATGTTTTTCTAACCACTTTGGACACGTGGTTGTCAAATGAGAGATTGCTATCAACTTGGGTCCCCAGGTCCCTAATTACTTCTTCTGTACTTAATGGATTACCACCTATGTGGTAATTTGTGGGCACTTTGTTTTTGCCAAAGGGGATGACTATACAATTTTTGGCGTTTAGCTTGAGGCCATGGCTCTGGCGCCAGTTGTCTGTTTCTATGAGGCCCTTTTGGAGGATGCTTGTGTCAGCTGTAGAGTCGATTATGGTGCCCAGTTTGCAGTCATCTGCGAACTTGGTCAGCCACAGTCCTTCCGTGTTGGCCGGTACCTCCGAGAAATACATACCGAACAAGAGAGATCCCAGGACTGAGCCTTGTGGGACGCCACTTGTAACTGGTTTGGAGTCTGACATGGCTCCAGCAATTCTAACCATGTGGGTTCTGTCCTTGAGCCAGTTTGCAACCCATCTAGTGACATAGGGGTTTGTATTTAAGCTGATGAGCTTATCTATAATGCCCGAGTGGGGTATTGTATCGAAGGCTTTTGCGAGGTCCAGGTAGGCTGTGTGGACCGCCTTCCCCTCGTCAATGGCCTTGGTGACTGTTTCAAAGAAATCGACCAGGTTTAAGAGGCAGGATCTGCCCTTAACAAAGCCGAACTGGGTAGGATCCAGTGTCTGTAGGTCCCCAGTATCTTTATTTATGAGGTCCATGATGATCCTTCCCATAGCTTTGCAGACCAAGCTAGTCAGGCTTAAGGGGCGATAGTTTCCAGGATCCGTTGAGGCACCACCTTTGTGGAGAGGGACCACTGTTGATGTACGCCACTCTTTGGGTACATATCCTGTAGTAAGGCTGAGATTGAACAGTAGTTTTATGTTTGGGTTTAGCTCTTCTTGGAGTTCATGTAGGACGCAGCCCGGGACACCGTCTGGTCCCATTGATGCTGTGTTTTTTGCTTTGGAGAGGGCAGCTCTTACCTGAGCATCTGAGATGTCAGGGGGGCAGCACTCTGCTGGGATAGATATTTGCCCTTTTGGTGGGGGGGGGAGTTTGCGCTGAACCTGTCAGCTAGGATGTTGGCAATGTCTGTGGGTTTGGTGTATTTTTTGTCATTTTGGACTAATTCTGAGCATGTCTGGGAATTCCCACCCAGGTTCCTAACATAACTAAAGAAAGCCTTGTGATTATCCTTAGTGTCCTGTGCAATTTTTCTCTCGAAGCTGGCCTTAGACGATTTTATGAGTGCCCGTAGTTTTTTGCTAATACTGATCAGAGATACTTTCCCTTTTTGGGATTTTGCTCTATCATGTAGTAGCTTCCTCCTTCTATTGTATAGTTTGTTTATGGCTGGGGTCCACCAGACAGGATGTCTTCCTTTGGAGGATTGGGTCTTGGTTTTATTTGGGATTGCATGATCCATGCATTCCTAAAGGTGTTCATAGAATGCATTTATAAAGAATTCTGCGGTCTGGGCTATATTTTCCACAGGCCCGGGGGCTTTGAAGGATTCCACCTCGGTTTTGAGGAGTGTGAAATTTGCTTTAGAGAAGTTTTTCACTGTGGTTTTCTGGGCAGGGGGTGGGGTCGGGATGTGAATATCCAGTGAGATTAGTTTATGGTCTGATCTTACCAGTGAGGGATGCACTTCTGGTCTGGAGCATAGAGTCCTCATGTTGGTGATGATCAGGTCCAGTATGTTTTCCCCTCTTGTGGAAGTGGTAACAAGTTGTTCCATAGCATTTGAGTTTATAAATTCTAGGAACCTTTGGGCTAAGTTGTTGGAGCTAGAGTAATGCTCCCAATCTATGTTTGGGTAGTTGAAGTCACCCAGTATAATGGTGTTTGGAGACACTTTCATATTTTCCAGTGTTCTCAGGAAGGCCGAGTGGGGTTCCTGGGTTTGGGAGGGTGGTCTGTAGCAGGCTATAAACTGGAAGGCAGTTTTACCCACTGTTAGCTGCACATGGATAGTCTCTGATGCTTCGTGCTGTGCCACCAACCTGGAGGTGTGGGTATCTTTGACGAATATTGATGCTCCCCCTCCTTTTGTGGTTCAGTCCAAGTTTTGGGGCCGAAAAGCATGGTATGAGGTATAACCTGGTAGTGCTGGGGTGCTCTCGGGAGCCTTGAACCAGGTTTCTGTTACTGCACAGATATCGACGTTCTCCATGCTAAGGAGAGTTTTGAGTGCATGCATCTTGAGGTTTAGACTTCTGGCGTTGAGTAGCATTACTCTTAGTTTCTTATCCCTTGTGATACCTATGGAGGTGGGTTTGTCTTTTGAGCCTTGCCTAAAAAAGGCACTATGGGGGTAGCAAGAGCCTTTGCCAATATCCGAAAGTCCAGGGGTGACAGGTGCAAGCCGTCCCTAGCGAAGCATCGCGGCTTGTCCAGCATGTCATCCCAGGCTGACAGGCATTGGATCCCCTTTGAATGACACCAATACTTAAGCTAATTGTTGAAATTGATGATCTTGTCTTCATATTGTGTCATCATTCTTGGTGAGGGTAAGATGCTACTCAAGGTCAGGGTCATACCAGCCTGGGCTACATGCTCAGAGAGCTCCTCTATGTCTCTTTTCATGTAGTCCAGGGAGGTACATCTCAGGTCATTCACACCAGCATGGACAATGACTGAGTCATATTTCTACTTGCCTTGGAGTGACCTGAGTGCTTGTGTTATGTGGCGGATCCTAGCGCCCAACAGGCAGCTCACCGTGACCTTCTCCTTGTTCAGCCTGGTGAGTGGGACGTCAGTGTGCCTGACGATAGAGTCACCTATTACAAGTGTATCAGGTGTGTTGTTTAGCCTTAAGGGCTGTGACTGTTCGGCACACTGGCTTTGTGAGCTATGTGTTGCACGTGTTTTGTTTTGGGGTAGCGGTTGCTTGGGTGTCTGCTTTGGAGGTCTCTGCTGCTTAGGCAGATTTTTATTTAGAGCCTCTGAGTATGTTTTTGTGTGTTTATGTGTTTGGTTTGCTGTCGTGGTAGGTCTATGTGAGACTGGAATTGTAGTGAGTGCGGTTTCCTTCTCCTCCTGACTGGCTACGCCAGTACTGAGTTGAGAGAGCTTAGCATGCAGTTTGGCTATATGGTTGCATCTCTCACATGTGTTGGAATTTATTGGGAGGAGGACAGGGTTGTCTGTGTACATGAGGCAGTTGTAACATTGCCTCAAGGTTCCCAGATTCACCAGCTGGACCGGAGAGGAGATTGACAACTGACCTTTGGACATGCTAGAATAGTACTGGGAATTCCTTTATAATTGAAAAAGGGCCAATGGGGAACAAGGTACTCAAGGGAAGTTTGTGAGGGTGTAGTGCTTTTAATTTTTTAGTGCTGACTTATATAATTGCTTTAGTGAGCAAGTGCCAGGTAATGTAAATGCAATGTGTTACAGGTAACTTAAATGCAAAAACGACAAACAGTAACTTTCTTTCAAGTGAAACAAGGAAATAAGTACAGTAAGCAATGCAGATATCACTAGGGATCCACAGAAGCGCTGAAAAGCCGCATTTTAGGTGGAATTAGCGTTTCAGGGAAATAACAAGCAAACAAACAACAAGCATACAAACAAAGCTAGATTCAGCAGGCCTGGATCTAGTCTATGCTACAGCAAACAAGGTGTACCAATTTCAGTAAGAAACAGTTCAAATATGCAGGCACTATAAGCCTTTAACCAGAAATTCCCAGCTCAGAAGGGCAGAGTCCAGCCTCTCCTCCCACAAGAGTGCAGACCACAAACCTTCTTAATGTAAAATAACTGGCCTGAAGCCCAAGTGCTTAAACCAGAACTAATACACTTTTAGAATAACAGACACTGAGCCCTCAATCAGCAGTTCCCAACTTAGAAGGATGTAAGCTACCTGTCCTGCCACCACAGTGCAGGCCACAAACCTTCCTAATGTAAAACAACTGGTCTGAAGTCCAAGTGCTTAATCCAAAAGACTTAGAATGATAGCTACACTTTAATCAAGTTACTACCAAGCAGTAATAAATACAGTTGAATACTTTATAGAATGCCTGGATTAGTGCTCAAGTTATACAAACAAAGCTAGATTCAGCAGGCCTGGATCTAGTCTATGCTACAGCAAACAAAGTGTACCAATTTCAGTAAGAAGCAGTTCAAATATGCAGGCACTATAAGCCTTTAACCAGAGGTTCTTCCAGAAGTTTTCTATACTCACAACTATATTTATACATTTATACATATACTCACAACTATATTTATACATTTTCCACATTTCTTGCTCTTTCATCTGGTCCTTCACCTTATAGTCTTTCTTTTGTTTTTTGGCACATTCAGTTGCTACCTGATTTTTTATCAACTTCTGGTTTGATTTCCATTCCTGCTTGATGCCAATATGGTTCTGCTAGATTAAGCAGAGAAGTCATCTTAGATTTATTCTCCTCATGTTTCAAAATGTTCACTACATTTTGGTCCTGTGAGGTCAGCAGGTATGTGTGCAGTCCCATGATTGCAGATCTATATATGTAATCAATTTCAAGGAGGCCCATACCTTCTTCGGAATAGGAAATATATAATCTTGGTATACACTGATTTTTTATAAATCATTTGGTGAGCATGAAGCATCTTTCTTGTTTTCCTATCTAATATATCCAGTAAGTTTTGGGGCCAGACAATCACTCCAAAACTTAAGTTAGGACAGGAAGTGCAAATTGGTTTATAGCCTGTATTTTGTTCCTAGGTGACAATGCTGTTTTCAGGATTAAAGTATTCTTTACTACATTTTATTCACAGTTGTTCATGTTTCATTGTTAATCCTTAATCATTTCCCAAATATTTAGACACCCGCTCTAGCTCAAGTTCCTTTATATCACATTCTTGTCCCAAACTGATGTTTTCTTGGTGCTGCAGTTTTCCTGCTTTAAAGGTTGCTTTTGCACATTTATCAAGACCAAATGACATTCTTATATCATCTGAAAAAGTTTTGATTTTTTTTTCTAGGAGCTAAATTATAGCCATAGCCTAGGCTGTTAAGTAAACAGCTTAATAGGTTAAGAGTAAGGTAGAATGGCAGCAGTGACAGAAAATCACCCTAGAATATCCTCCTTTGAATTTGTATCCCTGGTATAATCATTTGTCCTTTATCATGGCTTAATTGCATAGTGATCTGCCACTGTTTCATGGTCACTGTAATGAAGTCAGTAAGTGTAGGGTGTATCTTATATATTTTTAAGCACTCTTTTATCCATGAATGTGAGATACAGTCAAATTGTTTTCGTAGTCAATCCATGCCATACATAGATTCTTCTCCTTTTTACAGTTCTCCACTATTTTTTATTTAACAAAAATGATCCTTTATTTCATATGACTTTCTTTTATTGCCCTTTTGCACTACTGCCATAATTGAGTTTTCTTCTAAATGACTATAAACTCTGTTGGCATCAATTCCCATGTATAGTTTATACATCGCTGGAAGGCAAGTTATTGGTGTATAATTTCTAGGGTAGCTTGCAAGTTCACTCAAGTAGGAGCATTGTTTTTCCTGTTGTTAGCCAGGTTGGTGTCTGTTCAGAGTGTGCATATAAATAGTTCTTACTCATGGCTAAATCTTCATGCAAAGATGTTAATACTTGTAACCAATTAGAAGCTTTTCTTAACTTTGTTTCAATCTCTCTGGCTGTTACTTCATCCATTTCATATCCTGTGCCTTTAAACTTCTTATTCTTTCTATTACTTCTTGTATCCATTTAGCATCTTTGTTATGTTCCACAGGATCTTCATAGATACTTCTCCAAAATGTATCTATTTCGTCTTTTGCTGGTGGTGCTTCAATTCCTTTTACCTTGTTTCCCAATTCTCTATAAAACTGTGTGTGAGTGTGTGTGTGTGTGTGTGTGTGCGCGCGCCTAAATGTGTAAATGTGCATGTTTGCACAACTATGTGTGCAGAAGGTTACCTGTGTTACTGTGATGTATGGGGTGGTAGGGAGAACACATCATGGTCAGCTTTGACAGTGTAGTGCTTGATTTGGAGGCATGGTAATAAGCTGCTAATCATTTGCTTCTCTATGTGGCTTTACCACCTGTCTGAATCAAAGACTCTCTCTGTTGGGCTAACTGATTAACCCTCACTGGCCATTTAGTGCAGGTGGACAGAATCACTCAGAATCGTGTCCTTTGAGTGATTATGAAGTATTGATATGCAACAGACTATCAAAATATGATGAAAAAATATATCATTCATATTGATCACTGCTGCAATATCCTTAGCTATATGGGTTATAACCTGCCAAGGATATAACAACCAGCCAGCTTCCAAAGCTTCAGGGCACTTTCCATGGCCTCACACTGTCAGGTAGCTTGAGTGGAGCTGACTAAAACACAAGTTTGCATGCAAAGCCCTTCAGAGCTTTACTGCCACCCAAGAGTATGTTGATCTGTGACTTGAGGATCAACAGTTGGATTGTGCTTTCCTTAGCTGGGCAGATAAGTTCATTGAGGAAAAAACTTCCAGTTTCTTGTGTTTTTATAGTTTTATTATGTTCCTCTTGTGGAAAGTTATTTTAAAGTTAAGAGTGTTGAGTTTTAACAAATTGGCTCAAGGCTGTAATGTACTTTTCAACAAAGCACTCATTTATGTCAGTTTAAAAGTAGTGTTAATTAACTGATACACTATCGCCTGTGGAGAAATTGTGTTTATTTTAAGGCACTTTAGTCACTGCTTAGGAATTGGGATGTCATGGCATCTATGATTCTCATAATACCCCTAGCAAGACTCCTCGTGAGAAGTATACAGTGGTATCTGAACTCTCATTTGTCTCAGCACCCTTTATCTTTTCAGATCCTGGTACTGGGGTTTGTCAGAAACAAAATCACTCAATAGAGGCAATAGATATTCTTAAATCAAGGTCTCTTCTTCTCCCTTCCTGTTCCAAATTAGACAGTCACCACAGATGATGCAAACATTGCTTGGGGATCAGTTTCAGGAGAGATAAAAGTGCAGGGGGTGTGGGACACTAAGGACAGACACAATCACATAAATATCAAAGAGATGCTTGCCCTGATCAAGGCACTCAGTTTTCTGAACCATTTTTGGTCTTCAGGCCCTCTTCAAGTTGTTAAACACAAGAGAACAAGCAAGGGGGAACCAGGTTATACCACCTTTTCAGACTAGTCATGTGGCCTGGAATATAGCTTCACAGTACAATCTTACTCTACAAACATCCTACATTCTGTCAGAGCACAACTCTGTGGCAGACAAACTGAGCAGGACCATGGCAGACCCTCAAGAATGGAAACTAGATCCAGAGTCTTCAAAGATTTGATCCATCTGTGGGGAGTTCCTCAAGGAGGTCTCTTTGCCTCCTTTCTAAACAATCAACTGACAAAATTCTGTTCCAGGACTCCATGCAAGAAAGCCTGGAAGACAGTTACCTTTTATTTTGTTTGGATAGGAATGTTCCTGTATGCCTTTCCACCCTTTCCACTAATATCCAGGCTACTTATGAAGATTCAAAAGGAATACCCCAAAATTATTGTGGTGACTCCCTTCTGGCTCAGGCAACCATGATTCCCCATTCTTTTGGAAAGGGCCATGGGCAAATACCACATAGCTTCCTCACAGAATGGAGATACACAAGAATAGGGGTGTATGATACACCCTATCATCAATGATCTTCAGTTGACTGCCTGGACGATAGGGTCTTAATTCTTTTTAGGCACCTGTTTGCTGAGGATGTGCAGCAGATACTAATGGAGGAATGAAAGCCTCTATTAGAAAATCATATATTAATGAATGGAAAAGGTTTTCTAATTGGTGCCAACTACATAACCAACACCAATTCAGTGGTAGCTGTTCTCTGGTTTTACAATATTTGTGTGAATAAATGTCCTATGGCCTTTCTTAGTCCTCTATTAAAGTTCATTTAACGGCATGTCTGACCATGGATCCTCCTCTTTCAAGGGAGGTGGGTGTCAAAATGCTCTTGAGAAGGGTTTTGCATAAGAGGTCTCCAAGTAAACTGGTGGCCCCTCCTTGGGATGTTATTTTTGTGTTAGAGAGACTAACACTTGCTGCATTTGAATCAGCTGCTCTGGATGTCCTAAGGTTAAGAACATGGAAAAAAGTTTTACTGATTGCTCTGAGTTGTGCAAGAAGGGTATCTGAGTTGCAAACTCCTATGGTGAATCAACCCTACCTCATTTTCCACAAGGACAGGGTTTCTTTAAGAACAAATTATTCTTTTATGCGTAAAGTGGCATTCAAGTTTACTTTAAGTCAAACTATCCTTTCTCCCTCATTTGTAGGTTCAGGAAAGAAAATGGGGAGGTGGATAGTTTGACTTAAAGTAAACATGGATACCACTGTATGCATAAAAGAATGATTAGTTCTTAAAGAAATCCTGTCCTTGTGGAAAATGAAGTAGGGTTGACTCACCACAAGAGCTTGCATATCAGATCAGCAGATAATTTCTTGTGAAGGTAAGAAGAAAGGATACTCTGTGTAAAAACAGACTATTTCCAAATGGCTGTCTAAGGCTATTATATTTTGTAAACCTATTCCAGACAGGGTCAAGGCACACTCTGTCTACAAGGACCTTCGCTTCTTCTACAGATTTTTGGAAAGGGTTGGATACTAGCTGCTACTTGGTCCTCTGTGCATACGTTTACAAAACACTGTAAGCTAGATTCCTTCTCTAGGTCTAGATCATGGACCATTCTCCAGGGGCTCCTGGAACCTTCTCTCCACCTCCCAAATATAGTTAGCCATGGTAATATAGGCCATATAGCTAAGGCTTCTGTAGCAGTGATCAATATGAAGAACACAGTACAGTTGTACATTGAACTTATCATATCAGTAGATGTTCAAATTATCACTGCTGTAATAGCCACTCCCTCTTTACACCCACCTTGTTTTTTGGTGTGTTTTTTCATACCAGGGTGTGGACATTTATTTTTGTTATTCCTAGCCTTGTCCTTTCAGGGTTCTGCCTCCATCTCTCTTCTGCCAGGAAAGCTCTGAAGGACTTCACTCCCAAACTTGTCTTTTAGTCAGCTCAGCTCAAGCTGCTTGACAGTTTGGGCACATGGAAGGTGACCTGAAGCTTTGGAAGCTGGCCGGCTGTAATATCCTATAGCTAAGGCTACTGCAGTAGTGATCATTCAAGCATCTACTGTTATTAAGTTTAACTTACTCAACTGTACTTTTAATTTACGGGATGGAGTGGTTTCTACAACCAAACAAAAAGGAGTTCACATACACGCTTCCAGTGCATCCAGCATTTAAATAAATTGGTACATCTGGATGAATGCAGCAAAACAAATGCACATGATGTACTTTCTCCCCAGCAGCTCCAAAATTGTCAGCTCTTTCCTTTTTATATAGAATAAGTATCTGGAAATTTTGTAAAGTACCATGCATAACCACAATTACGTGCTTTTTACATATGCTGACTTATAAAACCTTATACTTAGAATGCACTGTCAGTTTCCAAGGAAATTATTTCCAGTGTATGCTTAAAGTTAAAATAATCATGATTTATTTTACCAGTGTTTTCATATGATGGAAATCGACTTTCAGGGGGAAAAAAACAGTCCACTGTAAAAACTATTTCTATTATCCGCAAAAAGATATTTTCAAAAAATATGTTTACAAAAAGTGATTTACATGCATATCTTGTTCACCAATTCTGAGCTGACTGCAAAATGAAGCACATAATGTCAAAATCATCACACTATTTATGTTTTATTCCATACTTCCTATTGGCTAAGGTTTTTTCTTTCACCTGAATTGCAGATATACAGTAGGAAGGCATACACTTATATGGCACTTGCTAAAGAGGATAGCTGAAGTGTAGCTTGAGACTTGTTTTACCCTACTGTGGTGTTATTTTTCCATGTAATAGAAACTGTAGTTTTATTATAGTTATTGGTAGAGGTAACACTGATAAAATTATTACTGTAAGTTTATAGGAGGAAATCAATCTCTAGAAAAACTCACACTCCACCAAAAGAACCCTTAGGCCCAACTCCAGAAGGGAAGTCTATACCACAAAACAAATAAAAATCAGTTAAAAACCACAGAATTTATTCACCTTAATGTTGGGGGTTGGTATAATGGTTATGGTATTTAGCTTTTAGACACAAGGTTCGGGGTTTGATTCTCACCTTTAGGAAGCATAGCTAGGCTTAAAATGGCCATCTGGAAGTTCAAATTCAGCTTGTTTTTCATCCCAAACCAAATTTAAGCAGGACTTATTTATTTATCTATCAGCATCTGTTTACTGGGATAGTTTATGGGCCAAACAGAGCCCATTTTCAGTGGACGCCCAGGAAGAAAAGCTCCAAGAAATACATTTAGAAAATGTAAAATTCTCAAAGGATAAAGTTAATTACAAAGTAGCATATTTAGAAAATATATAGGTACACATGATAAGCTTATTACAAAGTAATTAATTACAGTCGATGTAGTAGAATTAGCAAACATATCATACCAGAGGTTCTAAGCTTCAGATACATTAAGAGAGTAGGAGCAACCACATTAAGTGACTAGTAGTAACCAAGCTATGGTAGTTATAAGGTCATTGGAGGAATAGAGGAGTGGATCAGAAAGTAGAGTGCAACTTTTTCTAGAGACTGTTTGTCTTCGTTTCTTCTGCCTTTTTGGTTTATAGGCAGAAATATTAACTCCATGTAGTCTGCACATTCCATGCATTGATGGTAACCAGATTTGCATTTAGATGAGATTGGGAATTGCATGGGAGTGCAAGATGTAGGTATAGATATGTATGTGCGTGTTGTATGTATGTATATATGTGTATATGTGTATATATGTACATATACATATCTATATGTATATATATATATATATATATATATATATATATATATATATATATATATAGATCTACTTCAGTAGATCGAACTTCTAAATGTTTGAAAATGATATAGCCAAGACCATAACATCGAACATTTAAAAGTTCGAAAACTGAAGAAAACATAAAAAAATGAAAAAAAAAAACTAAACCTGTGCAGCAGGGGGGCAAGCCCCCCTGCACCCCCACACCCCCCGCTACTTAAATATACCAACTCAGAGATCGCACTACATTGCAGAAAAGAGAAATCTTCCCATTCCGCACTGTATGCGGATCTCCATTCAGTCCATTCAGACTTTTAAATGTTCGATGTTATGGTCTTGGCCATATCGTCTTTGAACATTTAAAAGTTCAACCTACTGAAGGGGACCCATATATATATATATATATATATATATATATATATATATACATTTAGAGAAGACCTAAACATGGTTGAATCTTTAAATGTATATTTGGTCATCAGTTTAGTCGACAAATTTTTAGACAGCTGTGCAAGATTGCACGATTCTCAGGTTGGGGAATATGATCTTTCCCTAATATTCTGCAATCTCGTAGTTTGCATCTGCAATTATCACGGGTTGTAGGGGGCACAGTCCCTGACATGGGGGTACAAGGGGACTTGTCTTCTACAAAAAATGTTTTTTTTTTAGTTTTAATTTTGTATGTGCTGAGGTCAGTGCTCAGCACATGCCTACTGATGTGTCAACATTTGCGTCATTAACATTTTGTAGTCATTAACCTTGTCGACTTTGGGTCTGTCAATTATTTTCAGGAGACCCATACATATATAGATAGAAAAACAGATAGATATTTTTCCCAGTCAAAGCAATAAACCAAAGGTATAAGTCAAATTCTGCAATTCTATATATGTTAAGTTACACCTACATGCAGTACATTTCAGCCATTATGTTTGTATGCATAATAACACTCTATAAAATGTAATATTTGAATATATAGCTGGTTTACACACAGTCCCACAAAAAGGCAGGTAGCAACAACTGCCTATATAATAAACTAGGGTCCTTGAAAGAATAGCTAGGTATGGTACTGGCTCAGCTTTCAAGGGTGTTAGTCCCTGAGGCAAAAGGGTATTTATAGCAGTCAAATGTTACTGGTTTGGTGATGGAAAGCCTTTTTGAGGAGGAAGTCAGATGAAAATCCCCTTTATATTATGAAAAACATGTCTAATGTATGTCTCATGTATGAATTAAGATATACTAAGGATTTAAGTCTAGAAGTGATAATAGCAAATATTTAATGGCACCGTAGCAAGATGCTGTTATGAAAGGTTGACATGAATTGTTAGCATGTATGTTCATCGGTTGTTACTAGGCTAACGACCATTAAGGCTCTTAAAAGCCTAACCACACACCCCAAACATTTAGGTCCTAAGTATCATAAGTGGGGGCATGTTAGTAGGCACGTAGCTAAGAATTTGTAGGGGGGTTGTTACTTAGGATAAATACTTTCTTCTTGATGGCCTCTGTTCATAATGGGCATGGGCCCAGACCTGTGGTAAAGTTACAATTTCCTGTCCAATTGTCAAGGTTTCATTTGAATAGGGTCTGGGATTAACTGTATTCTGCATGGATGGGGACCCTATTCCAAAGTATGGGGTTCCTTTGGAACACACATCTGTCTGTCCAGCACATTCTGCTTATGTACACAAGCGAAGTTCAGAAGTCTAGATCTAGTGTTTCTGATGGTGTTTGTTTTGTGCATGTGCAAGAGATCCATCAGGGTTGGGTCTGAGGAAGCCCTCTAAGCTAGGCAAAGATCCCCTCTGTGCAGCTTATAGGAGACTGAATACATAGAATGTTTAGGCAATCAGTGCAGGGCAGGTATTCATGCCCTGAATTCTCCTGGTGAGAAACCTTTTGGGGCATTCTAACAGCTGCAAGTGTCTGGTTAGATAAATGCCAAAGGGGACACTGTATTCAATGATAGGTCTGACAAGGACTGAATAGATTGGTACTATAGCTTCCTTAGATATGGATACCAAACCCTTACCCATAAGTTGGGCAAGGGTACGGCAAACAGATCCGGGTATAAATAAAAAATGCCCTAAAAGGAAAAATACAATAAAAATCTACCAGATGTATCATCACTTATGCTATAAACACTAAAGAGATAAAATGTTTCAAGGAAAGCATTGCAGTTTATATACATTAGAACTTGGAATGAATCAGTTTGTTTCTGCAGTACCACAAATAATTTTACAGCATGAGTCAGCTAAACAAAAAAGGTTTTAATATCTCATAATAGACTTACAAAGAAAACACAGACTGTCTCAACAGTTGTTTGGCAGCAACTTCTGGGGAAAATGCTCAGACTGTAAGTAATTACAAATGATAAATTATTCACTATTGCCAACAACAACTCTTATTTTATTAAGACAGTTCACTACATACTTCAAAAAGTTGATTGATTATATGGGAGTTAGTAGCTGCCAAATTTTCTAATTTGGAAGGCATATAAGAATGTTTTGATAGAGAGTAATTTTGTGACTTACATAGCAAAAAAGAGACAAATTTGGACGTGCGACATAAAAGCAACCATATTCTTCTCCTTACATATTTTGTTAGACTGATGCATTAATTGTGTATATGACAAAATTAGACCTAGATACACACACACATATATATATATATATATATATATATATATAGATATATATATATATGTGTGTGTGTGTGTGTGTGTATATATATAGTTAGTTAATTTCATTTCTGGATATACTCCTAATGTTACAGCTGCAAGTTGTCTGAAAACAAAATAAAGACTGTGACATGTTTTTCGATATTTTAGTTTCACTGTCAACTCAGTTTTTTTTTTGTATTTACACACACAAACAATGATGCTAACTTAAGTATTAATAGTTATCTATGTATATCAGCAAAGCATTCTGGGTAATCAAACCACCATACTTATTTAGAGGAACAGCTACTTGCTTACATTACGGTTTCACTAACGGATTTTCATGTGTATTAATTTTCAGTGCTGAATATTGCACTTGTGACACATAGCTGAAAGATTCTATTAAGATAAAAGATTCCCTTGTTGCTACATTTAGCATGGAGAAATAGTAGTTTATACCCTAATGCAGGTAGTGAGGCATTGTAGGATCATTCACAAAATCATGTCAGGATTTTTCATCTTCAAGAATATTTTCAAGGAGTGGTGCTTATCAGCAGCATTAATTGCAAATATAACTCACTTTATTGCAACCAAACACAGTAAGATATTCTATGGTAAATGATAAGGTGATTACTCTCACTCACCAGAGACTCCCAAACTTTTTTTGGCATTCTGAAGTCCCATAGGAATCAGTTTGACCCTCCTTACAGACCAGTGATAGCCAGCAGGGGCTCTATCACCGAACCTATCTCAATTTATCTGGAGATGCAGATTAAAGCCCCTAGCCAAAAGTAAGACTTCATTCATACTGGATTCCATCGACTTCCTCAGAATGATCTAGGAAATCCAGGTAGACCATGAATCCATCCGGTCACAATTGATGTCAAAGCACTGTACACAAGATTACTGCATACAAGCAGTAACTGAAGCTTAGAACAAGGAGTGCAAAGTCCTTCCCGGGGAAAGTGAATCCATAGGAAGGCTGATAACATTTTTTGCTTAACAATAACTTTTTCAATTCAAAGGTAAGTATTTTAAACAAACTATAGAAATTGCAATGGGAGCAGCTATGGCCCCCAGCTTGGCTAATAGTGCACTGGGAAAATGGGAAGAGGAATATGTGTACAACTCCCCCTTTTACAAATCAATGACATCTTTATTATACGGAATGGGAGCCTGGATCTTCTTGAGCATTTTCTGGAACACATCAAAAATTTTACGAGTTTCCTCTGCTTTACCACCCACCCACAGCCTCCATACAGTTAATTTTTGGATATCCAGATTAGTAGGATTACTCATCAATGACTTGTACCGAAAACCCACCAGGCTCAATTTGCTACTCCACTACAGAAGCATGCAGCCACATAGAACAATGAATGTAATTAAATCACAAAGACTGAGGACAGCAAGAGTGACTAAGGATAAGGAATCAATCATAAAAAAATCATAGAACTAAAACAAGACTTTCTAGCCCAATGATACTGCAACTGTTTCATCAAATAAATCATAGACCCCATCACTATTCATAAGGAAAACAATGACTCCCGTTTGGGTCATTTCTTTGACCAGACTGACAGATATCTCAGTAACCTTAACAGGCCCAGGGAAGGTGATAGGTGGAGGACTAGCATCACCCACACCTATTCATTGGACTTTAATGAAATGAGGAGAGCAATCAAGAAGAACTGGTGAAGTTTTGGAGCACAGGCTGCAGTAACTGCAACTCGGCACAGTTATTTACAGAGCACAATGCAAGCATTGTCTGGCTTTTTATGTTTGAAAGACTATGAATAAGATAAAGACCAGGAGAGCATATCACTGCACCGATATACATTAAGGCATTCCTACCAACTCCTTGGCCAAGCACACTAAAGAAAACGAACACAACAACTTCAATTTTCATGACACTGACAGTATCCACTATGAAGGCCTGGATGGCAATAGAAATGAAAGCCTAGAGAAGAAGGAATTAGAATTGCAGATTCGACTCAGAGCAGGAAAACCACCAGAGCTGAATACCTCATTCTCTATTAACTGCATAATGAACTTTAAGAAATTAGACCAGAATATTTTCATATCTGTCAGTAACCTTGATTAGTTTATAAAAGAAAGAAGTGGAAAGAAAAAAAAGATTAACAATATAACCCCAACAGCCGAAACAAGGGCATCTCTTATTTGGCTAAATAACTACTAAGCAAGCTCCATGTCACCCACAAGGCCCTAAATCAACCCTGGATTGTTGGCAGTATCTAACTCATTTTAGATGAACACATCTAACACTGGAACTATCAGCTATAGGAATCAACACATGAATGTAGACCCAACACCCGCAGGCAGAAGGTACACAAAAGTGTAGCAGAATCAGCTCCAAAATGTGATACTCTCTTTCAGTCTTTGTATTTATTGATAGATCAACATACCCAACAATTTTTATTCCTTTTTGTTTTATAAGATTATAATGGTTTAAGCTAAGAATGTAATTTGCTGGAAGGCAGTATCTGTGCCTTGGCAATACTTAGATTGGTTTTATAATAAAGAAAAATAACTGTAGTATAGACGGTGATAGATAAAGGCACAATTTTTTTAAATGGACTTGATTTTGCATTTCAATCACAGTTTGCTGCACTTAAATGTAACATTTTTGAGTAGATTTGTTATCTTTCATTAGATGCAATTGAAATGTAGCTGTTAAGCTAGTTGCTCTGCATAATGCATCCGAGATTATCCAAGTTCAACTAACTTTGGGCAAAACCGCAATCCAAATTGTAGCTCTTTTCTTGATACACTGGAAAATATTAAGGTACAACCCAACACTCTAATAATGGGTGATTTCAACTACTCTACCATTAACTGGGAAAACTACTCATGTACCAACTCTTTTGCTCAACGTTTTCTAGAAATCATCAATTCCAACACCTTGGATCAACGTATCCACACCCCCACCAGAGGCAGCAATATCCTAGACCTAGCCCTCACCAACATGGGTGACCGGTGTTCCACACCAGAGGTCAGCTCCTCATTGGTCAGATCCGACCACAAGCTAATCACCCTTGACATCCACACCCCGATCCTACCCCCCATTAGGAAAACAACAGTAAAAAATGTATCCAAAGCCAATTTCACGCTTCTTAAGACAGAAGTGGCAAACTTCATGACACCCATGCAGATGGACAATAGAGGTACGATTGCTGAATCCTACACAAATGCACTTTATAAGCACTTACACGAGTTTGCACAGAGGACTACAGCTCTGACTTGTGAGTTGCTTCCTGTGCCAAAGGTACAGGGTTTGAATCTGTCCAAATGTATTTGCCTCCTGTGACCTTGAGCCAGTCATTTAACCAAACAGTGCTTTGGGGCACTTGGAAATTTAGGCTATGTTCCTTAATTGTTTCAACTTCATGCCTATTAAGAAACTGTAACATAATGAGGAAAATAAATTCTAATTTTTCATCTAGATCACATAGCTGGAAAGAAATCAATGTTGTTAACAAACTACTTCCACAAACTACTCACCTTTATAGCAGTTCAAGAATATTTGAGAAATAACTGCAATGCAAAAACTGTTCAGACTGATCCAATGAAATGAATGTGACAAAATGCTAACAGCTGCTACTGCCAGTGTTGTTAAACTACAGACCTCTCAGAGCACGGTGTTTTAAAAGTAAATTCTCATGAAAAGCAAACATTTTTTTTTTCTGTTTGAAAATAATCCTTTTATCTATTTGGGAGAGCTTGAAACAACAGTGGGGATGAATGCTGTGTAAAATTTCAAATGCATATTAATGTATGTTGCATCATCTCCTTAAAAGGATTCATTTGACTTTGTCATATGTCACTCACAGCACAGTAGCAAAGGTTGCAATGGCTTTCAGGAGACGAGTGCTAGTCTCAGTACAGGGAGCCCTTCAGGGTAACTGTGCCAAACAGACACAAATCACTTTGACTGAAACTTCTTGCTAAAAAGACAATCACCTCTGTAACACAGCTCTCAAGTCATTCTCAGCAAGCTAGAGACAGATATAAATAACCAACAAGGAGACGGTCATTATAGAAAGAACTGTTAAATTATTTTATTTTTACTTTATTTCCTGTCTAGTCACACATCGCCAGCTCTATTACCTTAATATGTCTATCTAGTTTATAAATGTATGTGTGTGTGTGTGTGTGTATATGTATATATATATATATATATATATATATATATGTGTATATATATATATATGTGTGTGTGTGTGTGTGTGTGTGTGTGTGTGTGTGTGTGTAAAATATTATTATATTGTTATAGCATCTAGTTACATTTATTTTCAAACTCTGCAGGCTACTTTCCAGATGAAAAACAGCATTACCCACCTGAAAGGTAAAAGCTGAAAGGTAGAAGCAGACAGGTTTGCCCCCCCCCCCCTTTTACCTGAAAACTTTTGCTTACTTTTTTTTTCAGTAGTGGTCCACGTCTTATGTTGTACTTTGCATAATAATTCATGTGTGATTAAGTCAAGTTAGCTGTTCATATACTTTCCTATACTACCATTGGTCTGATTTCTGTAACACCTCCATATCAGTCCCACATTTTATATTTATTCACACAAACATCTATGGTATGGAAACATTCAGTATTTGACAGTATTAGACATATTAGATAATACACACTCTTCTAAAATGGAAATCTTTTAACGTACCATCCAAAAATCCATCAGAAATAGCACAACAAGGTTTATCTAATGCTTAATATTCTGTTTTCTGGATGACACCATGTATTTCAGTTACTCAGTAATATTTATATTAATATTATATGCTAACAACATTCAATTGCACATTCATTTCCTAAACACGTAGTCAATTTTATGTGCAAATACTCATTAGTCAAGATTTTACTTCATAGCAAAATAGTTTGCCCTCCATATGTTTTGCTAATACATGGGCTATTAGAGTTAAATATGTCATCTGGCTGTTTAAAGACATTTATTTTTTATTTTCATTTATGTGTATATAGCTGTCTGTATACTTAGTTTTATAATGTGCATTGCTTAATTTTATTTCCAGTAAATAAGGTTAATATTCAATGTTAAATAGTTGCAGCTGTTTATTTGTATAAGGGTATGTGTGTAGACATGATGACATCTTACCTGCTAGCATCCCCCTTTTGAAAAGTGGCTGTTTAAAGTTACTGATACAGTTTAAACCACTAATGAATGGTTTATTTTTAAGGAAAAATAGTAACTGTGATCTTCATATGCCAGACTGATTTGGTTGCCATGAAGTGGTAACATTTCAAATGCATATTAAGTGCATGTTGCATCGTCTCCTTAAAAGGATTCATTTGACTTTGCCATATGTCATTCACAGCACAGTAGCAAAGGCTGCTATGGCTTTCATGAGTCAGGAGTGCTAGTCTCAGTGCTGGGAGCCCTTCAGGGTAACTGTGCCAAACAGACACACATTGCTTTGATTGAAACTTCTTGCTAAGAAGACAATCATCTCTGTAACACAGTTCTCAGTCATTCTCAGCAAGCTAGAACAGAATTAAACAACCAAAAGGAGACAGTGATTATAGATAGACTTGTTACATTATTTGCATTTTAGCTTTATTTCCTGTCTAGTCACACACTGCCAGCTCTATTGCCTTAATATGTCTGTCTAATATGTGTGTGTGTGTGTGTGTGTGTGTGTGTGTGTGTGTGTGTGTGTGTGTGTGTGTGTGTATAACATTATTATATTGTCATATCATCTAGTTGCATTTATTTGCAAACCCTGCAGGCTACTTTCCAGATGATAAAAAGCATTACTCACTTGAAAGGTAAAAGCTGAAAGGTAGAAGCAGACAGGTATGTTTCCCCCCTTTTTACCTGCAAACTTCTGCATTACTTTTTTTTTCTTTTTTTTCGGTAGTGGTCCACGTCTTATGTTGCACTTTGCATAATAATTCATGTGTGGTTAAGTCAATTTAGCTGCTCATATACTTTCCTATACTACCTCAGGTCTGATTTCTGTAACCCCTCCATATCAGTCCCACATTTTATATTTATTCTCACAAACAACATCTATGGTATGGAAACATTCAGTATTTGGTATTTTCCAGACTATAGTTACTGATAGAAAGTTCCGTGTCACTTCCAACTGGCACTGTATTGAGGGAATATTTATGCATGAACTATAATGTGCAGTGAAGGGTTTTGTTTGTGTAGTATATGTTATTTCCATATACAGGAAACCTTTGTGTTTCTAAACAACAGTCAGCCAAAAGTGTTTGTGTGTGTGTGTGTGTGTGTGTGTGTGTGTGTGTGTGTGTGTGTGTGTGTGTGTGTGTGTGTGTGTGTGTAAATGTTTATATCCTATGAAAGACTGACATGCTATCTAGGATTCATTTCTCTGCCTGTCTTCCACTAACTGCCAGAAGAGGCTTGAACTCTAAGTGCTGGGACTAACCTAGGCAACAAAGGATAAAATAAAAGAAAATACTTTCCTACAACCTAAAAAGTGTCAGTTGGGTCAAACAGATTAAATGAAATAGCAAATATATATTAGACATATTAGATAGCACACACTCTTCTAAAATGGAAATCTAATGCACCATCCAAAAATCCATCAGAAATAGAACAAGGTTTATCTAATGCTTAATATTCTGTTTTCTGGATGACACCATGTATTTCAGTTACTCAGTAATATTTCTATTAATATTATATGCTAACAACATTCAATTGCACTATTTCCTTTCCTAAACACGTAGTCAATTGTATGTGCAAATACTCATTATTCATTATATGAAAAGATTTTATTTCATAGCAAAATAGTTTGCCCTCCATATGTTTTGCTAATAGATGGGCTATTTTAGAAAGAGTTATATATGTCATCTAGCAGTTTAAACCCATTTATTTTTTATTTTCATTGTATGAGTATATAGCTGTTTGTATATTTAGTTTTATAATATGCATTGCTTAATTATATTTTCAGTAAATAAGATTAATATTCAATGCTTAATAGTTGCAGCTAATAGTTTATTTGTATAAGGGTATGTGTGTAGACATGATGACATCTTACCTGCTAGCATCCTCCTTTTGAAAAGTGGCTGTTTAAAGTTACTGCTACAGTTCAAACAATTAACAAATGGTTTATATTAAGGAAAAATAGTAACTACGATCTTCATATGCCAGACTGGTTTGGTTGCCGTTAAGTGGTAAAAGAGAGGTATTATCAACCCATCCTTGAAAATAGTGTGTGTGTGTGTGTGTGTGTGTGTGTGTGTGTGTGTGTGTGTGTGTGTGTGTGTGTGTGTGTGTGTGTGTGTGTGTGTGTGTGCATGTGTATCTGTTTCTCTGTCTGCCTATCTGTGTCTTTGTAAACAATCCTGAACAAGTTTCAGTTACTGTTAGCAAGATGGCAATGAAAGGTACAACAATGAGTGAGGTGGGTAAGATCTTGTGGAATCTGTGATTGTAACTGCTGTTCAGCTGCTCTGAATAAAGCTTATTTGGGTGTAGACACTGTTGGCTGTTATCCAAAACAGTAGTGCATATTTACCACACACTCTTAAGGACCACCAGTGCCACCACCCTTTGCATAATTTGGTAGCAGTTGTGGAGATTATGAAACTATAGCCATTTTCCACCACATATAATATGGTAAAAATGGGTGGTATTATACATTTGTATTATCATATATAAATTGGTTTGCAGCTGTGTGGATATATTATGACCTGGACATATACAGAATACAAAATTGTTTTGTCATCAAAACATGGGCATACCCTTGTATCCACAAGCTAAATATACTCCAGTAACCTTGCATGGCAGATAGGTTTTTAGTAAGACTAGTTAAAACATATGAAAAGGAGCTCTGCAGAACATAAAAAGTGGTGGTGTCACAGCTGACTAAAGAATGCAAATTGAAAAGAATTCAATCTGCTGGCAAGAGCAAGGATGAGGCAGCAGACATTTTAGCTTCAGCTAAGCTTGAGTCCGTTGAGCCTGTAGGTAGTCTGGTATGGAGTTGAAGCTGGAAATGAGACATCTTGAAGCAGCTGAGATAGACAGCTTGTGATACAAAGGAAACAAATATAGAGAGAGGTCAAAGCTGCAAAAAGAGATAAGCAGTATCAGATTGAAGAATAGCTGTTTCCCTCTGCCAAGGTCACATGAAAAGCAGGGGTGAAAACCCAGCATTGGAATCCAAGGTCAGTGGTAAAATATTTCCACAGTATAAATAGGAGAATGCCTTAAATATCTTTATATACATGTGTAATCGGTGCCAAACATAGGAGAAAACCAGAATACTTCAGTGATTTCACTGCAGAAGTAAGGATTTACTGAAGTAGTTGAGTGAAAGAATGCCAAATTATGCTGTGATGCAGGTCATGCAACCCTCTACTCATGGAGAGGGTAGGCAAATAAATAGTGGATCTGAGGGTGATCATCACCACTAAAGAATGAATTGGCTCTAATCCAGTTGTAGGAGGCTTGAAAGCTGGCAAGCACAGAGCCATAAAGCAAAACACCCTACGTCACTCGATGGGTTGCCAACTGGCTTACTGACAGAACCCATATATATATATATATATATATATATATATATATATATATATACAGTGGATATAAAAAGTGTACACACCCCTGTTAAAATGTCAGGTGTTTGCGATATAAAAAATTTTCCCACCTTTAATGTGACCTCAAACCTGTACAATTCAATTGAAAAATCTGTTAGGGGGAAAAATATAAAAAATAAAAAATGTACAATATGCTGGTTGCAAAAGTGTGCACACCCTTAAACTAATACTTTGTTGAAGCACCTTTTGATTTAATTACAATATTCACTCTTCTTGGGTAGGAGTCTATCAGCATTGCATATCTTGACTTGGCAATATTTGCCCACTCTTCCTTGCAAAAGCGCTCCAAATCTGTCAGATTGCGAGGGCAACTCTTGTTCACAGTCCTCTTCAGGTCACCCCAGAGATTTTCCATTGGATTTAGGTCTGGGCTCTGACTGGGCCATTCCAAAACTTTAATTTTCTTCCGGCGAAGCCATTCTTTTGTTAATTTGGATGTATGCTTGGGGTCATTGTCATGTTTGAAAGGAGAAATTCCTCTTCATCTTCAGCTTTCTAGCAGACACCTGAAGGTTTTGGCCCAAAAGTGACTGGTATTTTGAACTGTTCATAATTCCCTCAACCTTGACTAAAGCCCCAGTTCCAGCTGAAGAAAAGCAGCCCCAAAGTATGATACTGCCACCACCATGCTTCATTGTGGGGATGGTGTTCTTTTGGTGATTCGAAGTGTTGTTTTTGCGCCAAACGTACCTTTTGGAATTGTGGCCAAAAAGTATAACGTTGGTCTCATCAGACCATAAAACATTTTCCCACATGCTTTTGGGAGACTTGATGTATTGTTTTGCAAATTTTAGCCAGGCTTGGATGTTTTTCTGTGTAAGAAAAGATTTCCATCTTGCAACCCTACCCCATAGTCCAGACATATGGAGAATACAGGAGATTGTTGTCACATGTAGTACACAACCAGTACTTGCCAGAAATTCCTTCAGTGTTGCTGTAGGTCTCTTGGCAGCCTCCCTGACCAGTTTTAGTCTTTGTCTTTTCATCAATTTTGGAGGGATGTCCAGTTCTTTGCAACATCACTGTTGTCTCATATTTTCTCCACTTTTTGATGACTGTCTTCATTGTGTTCTATGGTATATCCAATGCTGGGAAATTTTTTTGTACCCTTCTCCTGACTGATACCTTTCAACAATGAGATCCCATTGATGCTTTGTAGGCTCTCTGCAAACCATGGCTTTTGCTGTAGCAGGCAACTGACTAAATGTCAGCAAAATCCTACTAGGACAGTTAAACTTTATTTGGGGTTAATCAGAGTCTCTTTAATTGATGATAGGTGTGTGCCCAAGAAGACTGAATGTTGTAATTAAATCAAAAGGTGCTTCAACAAAGTATTGGTATAAGGGTGTACACACACAACTAAGTATTAGTTTAAGGGTGTGCACACTTATGCAACCACCATATTGTACGTTTTTAATTTTTTATATTTTTTCCCCATCAGATTTGCTTGTTTTTCAATTGAATTGTACAGGTTATAGGTCAGATTAAAGGTGGGAAAAGTTTTGAAATGATTGATTGTGGTCTCATTTTTTTTATATCACAAAAAGCTGGCAGTTTAACAGGGGTGTGTACACTTTCTATATCATATATATATATATATATATATATATATATATATATATATATATATATATATATATATATGGGTCTACGTCACTTGACCTAAATTTCATTTGACTGACACCAATGACCAACAAGTAAGATATAGACTTGTGGGTTTTCCTTCACCTGTGACTTGTTTGTGATTAAATAATTACTGTAACTTATAGTGCTGACTGTTAGAATTCCAATAGTCATGTAGAAAGTAGTGTTGTAGTGTTTCTAAATGTGGGTTTTTCTATTTACATTTTTATGGGAAGAATCTAAAGTAATTTGGTGAATGTTTTGTGCATTCCCAGCAGTAGTGGCAGTGTGTAGAGTACTGCAAGACAAGTTAAAGGTATAGGCCCTTTTCCCCACTGTAGTTTGATCATGGAGTTAGTATATATAACTGGGGGTGTTGGGGGGGCACAGCCCCCCCACCTAGTTTGGTTGTACATTATCCCGTTTCAGTTAAGAGGGTTAGTAAGTAGATTTTAAGTTCTGGAAAGGGTTAGTTATTGGTGTTCTAAGTGTGCTTGTCTACGGTTTAAATTTAGTATGTTGCATTTCAGCATTGTAAGCTGTCTGTGAAATGGGTCAGTCAAATGAGTTTTAGGTCAAATGAAATTTAGGTCAATCGGGTGTCGTTCAAATGGGTGTGAGTAAAGTAGACCCACACACACACAGACACATATATATATACACACACACACACACACACACACACACACACACACACACACACACACACACACGGATTCACTTTATAATCTTGAAATACTGAAGTATCGAATTTCAGTATCTCGAGACTATAAAGCCGAAAAATCAAAATACTGAACCCCAAAAGCACGAAATTCAAAATCGCAACTTTTAAACACACCCTACACCACACAAACACACCCTCCCCACACTACAACAAACAAACAAAACACACACAAACACAACACAAATGCAAGAACCTACCCCACATATAAGCAGGGGGGGCAAGCCTCCCTGCACCCCCCCAACCCCCTCTACTTATATATACTAACTCCAAGGTTGCCCTAAAAAGACAAAGACATGAAACCCACCACTACACAATCAACATTCCCCTCGCACAAACACACATCACATACATACAATTGCCACCATTCTCAACACTTACATACTCACACTCTTACCTACATACCATAACCTACACCTACAACTTCCCAACACACTAACATACACTAAAATCCCCACTCAAAACCCTTAAAATATAAACAGTTACCGGATTTTCCAGCTATCCATTAACACAGCGCACCACCATAACTACTGATTCGACATTTCTGGATTTGGTTATTTGCTCTTTTGCAGAACTGGGCTTTCGCTATTTTAGTCTCGGAATACTGAAATTCAATATTTCAGTATTTTGAGATTATAAAGTGAACCCATATATACATATAGAGTTTTAATGCAATGCATAATTATAGTCATGGTCATTTGAATTTGTTAACCATTGTCTGTATAGTAGTTGCAAAGGCTTTCATTCCTAAAGTGCTTTTTTTATTGATTTGATTTTTAATTATTTAATAGCAGAGAGTGTTCTGATTTCTTTGGTCAGGTTGTTCCAGGTAGAGGGTCCTAAGTATGAGAAGGCTTTTTCACCTACTGTCTTTTTTAACTGTGGGTGGATGAGAAGGATTCCACCATTAGTACTGTCTCTTACTGATTTTTTAATAAAACTAATTTTTTAAACACTTTAAATCACTTGTGTTTAGATAAAAGTCAAGGGATAGTTACACATTGTTGTTTCATTATTGTCTCGCCTATATTCTTTATTTGACAACTATTACAGAAATTAGTTTGCTACTTTGAAGTTGTGTGCGGCGTTTGTTAGGAATGCAGCTTTTGTCTGCACTAATATCGTGCGTAATTGAAGCTGATTAACCTACAACTATGCATGGTTGCCTTTAGCAACCAGTCTGACTTTAAATAAAGTCATTGTTGGGTTTATATTGATTATGAAATATTGTTTTCTTTTTAAAATGAGTTTTTTTAATGTGTACTTTATTGCAACTAAGTTGAAGCTACTGGCCTCTTAACAATCTTTATTTGTGTAGATATGTTTCTATTTTTTCAATGCAGAATTACATATTTTTTATAGTTGTTGAATTATAACACCTTAGCTATTGTAGCTGTGATTCCCTGCCTTTAGATTTTAAAACTGGTAATACAGCATCTAACGTCCATTCTGAAACGTTTACATTCTATAGAACTGTATTTGCTGATCCTTTCAGTGTTTGTACCATGAAACATAACTTATATGGATGTATCCTTTTTATTACATATTTGAATGCATATTCTGTGTAATTTTGAATGTGCTTTAGCGCATCTTTGTAGGATATAACTGAATTTCTCTTGATTTCACTTGTATCACAGTTAGTTAATATGCTTCAGTGCAAGAACGCTATGCTGACTTTTAGACTGTTTTTCTTTAAACACTAATTGTCAATTAAGCCTATTTATCTCAATTTGACTTTGGTTTATGGTATTTAAACTTTGTTTGTGGGGTTATTCATTGTCTGAGGAAGCGTGGTTGCACCCACGTGAAAGCGCTTACCATTACCCACTGCTTTTATGGATTATAGAACTTTTTATTCTAACATTACTACGTTTATTCGCTTGCTATATGGTTCATTGATTGCAACTTTATTTGCCTTATTGCATCGTGGTAGAGATCAGGTTACTGTTTTTGCTTCTGATTTTCTACGTTGTGTTTCCTGGTCTCCTTAAGCTGCAGTTGCCTCTTGATTTTTTTGAAACGTTTATACTGTGTGGTAACTGCTCTACACGATGGATGCTCAAGTTGTGGAGCTTGACTATAGACCGGAGTCGAGGGACAATGTACATATACCAGATGGACTGTTGCATCGGGTCTCAAACCCTTTATTGGCTCTGGAGCTTGGTGAGTTCCCTACTGAATCTGTATCTTTTATACCTGAAGAGAATATTGCTGATTTTAACCTTACTGTTAAAGACTTTGAAGATAAGCTGTACTTACTGCAAAGATATGCCTGGCAGAGGCAGCACCTTGAGGCTTCTTTACATCACCGCATTGTCCCTAGGGGAATGCGTGTTTTTTGCATGCCATCTTATGGGAGCAATCATCCGGCCCTCCTCAAGAAGTGGCAAGATTTAAACATAGAACAAGGCTTCAGATACATGTCACTGCTGAATGAATATTTTTTACCACTTGAAACTGAACTGCGTAAAGAGATAGACTGTTTGCATAAAAGTCTGTGTGAAAAATTTAAATCTGACTTTGCTAAAAAGAAACTACAGACTATATTTTCACAAGTCAGTTCTTTCAGTGATAAACTGAAACAAATTAAACTTAAGAAGTTACAGAGAGATTTTAATGATTTTCAAACTGGTCAGATTTTCGTTTGGCCAAGGCACAATACCACTCAGATCCATGAACAGCAACAGGCTTCTCCCATGAATTCAGGTGTTGAAGCTACACATTCCAATACTCCTGCTTTATCTGCTGAAAATCTTTTTTTGCCTTTTCCGTCTACAACGGAAATAAATGCTACTAATACTGTTGGAACTGAACTACCTAATCCAACAGCATCTTCTGCTACACCCCCTCCGAATCAACTAGCGTTTGTTGACACACATCGAGCTAACCAACTAGGAGCTAGATCCAAAACTACTCAAGAAGCAAGTCGTTTTTTACCCTACCCGATAAAACAAAGATTCCAAGGGAGAGGACGTTCACAAAGCAGAGGACCAAGAAAGAGGAAGATATCCGAAGAGAAGTATGGAGTAACAAGAAGACAGAGAATGTGATTGACTTATTTGTTAACTTATCTCATTATGTTATGGATTTATCTGATGTTAGCCTAATTAACAAAGGTCTTAACTTTATTCCAGCCCATTGTAGCAGTTTAACTGATGTATTATGTGATTTGCGTGTTTTTTGTAGGAGTGTAGCTTTGAAAATGTTTTTTAAAAATAACTCAGCTGAACAAGGCAGGGATTCACGATTCTCTGATCCTACTGCTTTGAAGTGCAAGAGTAATTTTTCACCTCCCTTATGTTCAAATCTCGAATGTTTTTTAAAAGCCTGTGAGAGAGATTTTTACTCTTTGTTCTCTACTCATAAGAAAAGGATAGCCTATGTAAATTTAACTACTAATGAAATGGCTTCACTTAAGAAATTTAAACAACTTTCAGATATAACTTTCAGACCTGCCGACAAGGGAGGTGGAACTATCATTATGAATAAAGTTGATTATATCTCTTTAATGTTGAATATGTTGTCTGATAGTGATACTTATAAAATCATTTCTCAAAAAGACATAAATTCTATAGTGCTTAATGTACATGCCACCTTACATGATTTGCTTATGTGTAGGCAGATATCTCCAGAATTTTACAGCTACTTATATATAGAATTTCCAACTGTTCCTATGATAAAAGGCTTACCAAAGATTCATAAACAGGTCGAACCTTTACCTCTTAGGCCTATTGTTTCAGGTGGCAACTGGGTTACTGCAACAATTTCAACTGCCCTTGAAAGGTTTCTTAGACCAATAGTAGATGTGGTTCCATCTATTTTGAAAGATACCTATCATTTGTTGAATGACTTGAATGATTTGACTCTTGACACTAAGAACAAAGAATACATTCTTATAACTCTTGATGTAAAAAACCTCTTTACTTCCATTCCCAATGATTTGGGTCTGGAAGCCATAAGAGAGTTGTTGGTCAGGGATACTGTTTTTTCTACTGATAAGATAATTTTGATTTGCCAATTATTAGACCTGGTACTTAATAACAACCTCTTTACGTTTGATGGTAAAACATATTTGCAGACATGGGGTGTAGCCATGGGCACCCCATGCGCAAATACTTATGCAAACCTGGTAGTCTTAAATTGGGAAAAGGAATTTCTTTTCAGCAATACTGCATTTGAAAAGATTAAATTTTACAAGCGGTTTGTGGATGACGTCCTTTTAATTTGGCAAGGCACGCTGGAAGAATTTAAACAGTTTCTGCAGTTTTTAGAAACTACTACTACTTACTTAAAATTCACAATGGAAGCTTCCAAGGAATGTGTAAATTTTCTGGACGTCTCTTTGACCCTTAATGAACAAGGAAAGGTTATTTCCTCTATTTTTAGAAAACCAACCTGGACCAACACATTACTCCAATATAATAGCATGCATCCAAGACATATGTTCCCCGGTATTATCAAGAGTCAATTCATTAGACTAACTAGATTATGTCAGAATAGAGAAACTCTAGAGCAAGAAAGTAATAAAATGGAGTTGCTTTTTTTGAATAGAGGATATGATTCTAAACTAATTAACTCTATTAAAAATGAAATTCTGTATGAGATAGGTTCACATTTACCTAAGAAACCTAATTTCTTTAGAACTAAGATGTCAGGAAAGTGTTTCAAGATTCCTTACATCACAAAATACACCAGTGATGTGAAAAGTTTAGAAAAGGTTATTTGCAGGAACTGGAACATTTTAATGACTGATACTTTAGTATCTAATTTAGTTGGCAGTCACCCCACTTTCTTATATAAAAATTGCCCCAACTTGAAGCAAATATTGTGTAAAGACTATGGTTCAGCTTCGAGAGTAACCACTTTGAGTATAGGTACAGTTCCTTGTGGCAACTGCAACAGATGTAATTACATCTGTTCTGAGTTAACTTTTACTCACCCCACCTTGAATTTTACTTTTTATTTTAATACATCAGCTACCTGTAATTCTAGAAATCTGATATATTTAGCTACATGTACAAAATGTACTGCTTTTTACATTGGACTTACAAAAAGAAGACTAGTTGACCGTATTTATAATCACTTATATGAAATTAGGAAAGAATTAGACACCAATGCCTTGGCCCAACATATAATAAACTATAGAGACCATGCATTTTTATTTAGAGTGTTGGAAGTAGTACCCCTGAATTCTAGAGGGGGAGATGACTCCAACAACTTGGCCCTGGCAGAACTAAGATGGATACTAAAATTTAATGCTCATAATTTTCCTGGTTTAAACACGTCTGTATCCATTAAGCCCATCTTGAATGCTAGGAAACGTTAATGTAAATATTACATATATATGTTTTTCATAGAAATAAAATATCTCTAGTAGTTTTTAATTGGGTCTTGACTAATTAATTAATATTTTTCTCATAAGCTTTAACTTATTATAAGTTTAAAATATATATTTCCTTTTAGGCTATACTATGATATTTATAAATTAAAAATATTATCTGGTTAGTCTATTTTCAGCAGTGACTTTTATCGTTCTGGTTTTAGATTCTCAGTTTGGTTATCTTATAGTATATTTTTTAATACTTCTTAAACTTTGTCTGGCTTAATTTAATTTAGTAAGCATAATTGATATACATAGCAAGCGATTTGAATACACTTTGTTTATATATTTATTTCACATTTTTATAACTTTCATAGTTTTAATATATATTTTGTATACTTTTATAAAGTTTAGATGTCATTCACAAAAGCTGATAGTTTTCTGTTAATCATGTTGCATGGCTATTCTATACTTATAACTTTACTTAGTTGCTTAATACAAGCTGTGCCTGAGTGAATAACAAATCATTTATTTAATTTAGTCATTTTTATATACTTGTTTTTTATATCTGTAATTTATGAGTCTATAACATAGTTCTTTTTACTAAATTTATACAATAAATTCTTTTAGTCAAAAATCCATCAATAGAGTACTTATTCATTTCTGCTATATAGTTTACTATTCCCTGATATTATTTCCTTTTGGTTCATCAGCGATATTAAACCAAAAAAAATTTTAAACACTTTAAATCACTTGTGTTTAGATAAAAGTCAAGGGATAGTTACACATTGTTGTTTCATTATTGTCTCGCCTATATTCTTTATTTGACAACTATTACAGAAATTAGTTTGCTACTTTGAAGTTGTGTGCGGCGTTTGTTAGGAATGCAGCTTTTGTCTGCAGTAATATCGTGCGTAATTGAAGCTGATTAACCTACAACTATGCATGGTTGCCTTTAGCAACCAGTCTGACTTTAAATAAAGTCATTGTTGGGTTTATATTGATTATGAAATATTGTTTTCTTTTTAAAATGAGTTTTTTTAATGTGTACTTTATTGCAACTAAGTTGAAGCTATTGGCCTCTTAACAATCTTTATTTGTGTAGATATGTTTCTATTTTTTCAATGCAGAATTACATATTTTTTATAGTTGTTGAATTATAACACCTTAGCTATTGTAGCTGTGATTCCCTGCCTTTAGATTTTAAAACTGGTAATACAGCATCTAACGTCCATTCTGAAACGTTTAAATTCTATAGAACTGTATTTGCTGATCCTTTCAGTGTTTGTACCATGAAACATAACTTATATGGATGTATCCTTTTTATTACATATTTGAATGCATATTCTGTGTAATTTTGAATGTGCTTTAGCGCATCTTTGTAGGATATAACTGAATTTCTCTTGATTTCACTTGTATCACAGTTAGTTAATATGCTTCAGTGCAAGAACGCTATGCTGACTTTTAGACTGTTTTTCTTTAAACACTAATTGTCAATTAAGCCTATTTATCTCAATTTGACTTTGGTTTATGGTATTTAAACTTTGTTTGTGGGGTTATTCATTGTCTGAGGAAGCGTGGTTGCACCCACGTGAAAGCGCTTACCATTACCCACTGTTTTTATGGATTAAAGAACTTTTTATTCTAACATTACTACGTTTATTCGCTTGCTATATGGTTCATTGATTGCAACTTTATTTGCCTTATTGCATCGTGGTAGAGATCAGGTTACTGTTTTTGCTTCTGTCTCTTACTGAGTAAGAATGTTTCAGAATGATAGTTTGGATTTAAGAGGAGGGAAATACCTAGTCTCTGAAAATGAGACTGCTCAGGAGGAAACTGGGCCTGTCCACTATGGAGAAGCAGGTAATACTTCTGTGTATGCAATTCTGCAAGCAGAGCAAATCTGAAGATCTTCTTCTCTCCAGCTTGTAGTCCTTGGTTATTTTAAGAAGAGTGTGATATTAGTAAGGGATTGGCAGTAGTCGAGCTTGAGGAATAGCATGTTCTTAACAGTAGCTAATCTAACTTTGGGGGTTAGATCTTATAGCAGGATTTTATTTGCAAGTACTTTATTTGTGATGCTGTCTATATGGGCTATAAATGTGAGGGATCGAGTATGATATCTTAATATTTATATTCAGTAACAAAAGGAATAATGTTGTTTTACATGTCTCTGAGCAGGATGGGCTTTAGGTTAGCTTTTTATGCAAAGTAGAAAATATATCCCAGAAGGTATTCTAACAGGTAATGACTTTGATAGCACAGTACATTGTGTGCTTATAATTCATGCAAACAGACATGAAGACAATCATGTGAGGAAGGTTGCAGGATACCCAGTCAGTGCACAGATGTCCAGAAGAGGCTGGTGATATGGCTACATCAGGGGAAGAGCTTGATTGTATAAATAGTGGAAACGAGCCTGAATATGACCCTGAGATGTCACACAGTGTTGGACTACTTATGGAGGTTGTTTACTTCGGGGGAAGATTGGTTGTTAGTAACAAGCCTGAATCACAATCACATTGCTGTGAAATACCATGCTTCCATTTGAAGGGAGACTGGGGAGGAATGCAAGAAGACCAACTGCAGATACTACCATAAGGAACTTGAGAGAGGTTGTCAAGGAGGTGTCTGACTTTTAAAGGGAGGAGGAGTCTGTATACTGGCACAAGGCTTTTTTGCACACAGAGTGAACTTCTGAAGGAGGTCTAGAGGGAGAAGTGATAGCCCAGTTGGTAGTTTCAAGATCCTATTGTCAAACACTTCTGCCTATAGCCCATGGTATTCCTTTTTCTAACCATCTAGGTATAAAACATTTGTTGGTCAGACATTGCAAAACACAGTACTGAAAGATACAGAGCACTGTCAAAGGATTGGCAAGATAGGCTGCTTTGGAATCTTTACACACTACTGAGGAGTCATTCCCAAGACTCATCATGAACAGTGTGGTGTGGTGCTCTTAGCATCTGAAATACCATAGTTAAGAAGTTTATTTTGCACATTATGGTACTAAGTTCCTTGAGAAAGCTTTGTTGACTACTGAGGTAGAAAATTCAGAAAAGTTTGCAAATTCAGTTTTAGAAATGTCCTGTACAGTGGGCTTCCCCAGAAAATATTGACTGAATGAGGGGACAACTTCATGCTAGACTTGACTTGCTTGTGGAAATGCTGTGGGGTGCATTAAAAAAAATACCCTCAAAACAGATGGTTTATTGGAGACATAACTTTCAAGACCTTACTGAGGGCATTTGCAGTCGACTTTAAGCAGGAAGAGTACAAGTACCTTCCCATCTCCTTTTGCATACAGACAGGTGTCCCAGCAGCTATTTCCATATTTGGGCCACTTTATGGTTACAGGGTGAAAAGACCCTTTGACTTAATTCATAATGAGTGGGAAGGAAAATGTGATTCCCACAAGAGTGGGTGCTGAACTTCAGGACTAAGCTTAAAAAGATTATGGGGATGGCACAAGGCCACATAGCACAAATGCAACAACAACAGCAAAATGAATGGTTTGACCAGTCCATGACAGCCCAAGAGTGTAAGCATTCAAGTAAAAGATAAGGGTCTTATTCCTGTCCAACAGAGTAAGCTGCACACAGCAGAACAGGGCTTTCTTTTATTTTTTGAAGAAGGTAAATTATATTAATTATGTGCTGGCGTTGACTGTCAGAAGGAAGAAAGAAATACAAACTCTACCTTATCAGTATGATAAAGTCATATCTTGATTTGGAGATTTAGTATTTTGAACTTGCAGTAGATCAGTATAGGAATGGGGTGATATGGTGCTAGAGCTCCTTAGTAAGGCTAGTTCAGATGCCTCTGAGGATGAGGTAGCACATTCTGAGCAACTATCTCCTACACAGGTTCAGGAAATCCAAGCAATGCTATGATAGCTTGGGGACATGTTCATTCTTAAGACAGGATGTACTCAGCTAGTACAGAGCCATGTGGACTCAGAAATGCAATGGGCAATCAAATGGGCTGCTAACAGGGTAGCTGAGCAAGTCAGATGTACCGCATGAGAAGAACTGCAGCTATTGAATTGGGGGGAGGGGGATAATCCCAAAATTCAACAATCTCTGTGTTTTACCAATGGTGCTGGTGCCACAAAAATCCATAGAAACAGATGCATATCCCATATCATATACAGATCAAGGCCTAGACAAGCTGAGTGGGGCTAAATATCTGACCACCACTGACCTGACTGAGACTTAGTATCAGGTACCCTTCATCTCTGCAGTAAGGGATAGGTCAGCTTTGGTCACCTGGCTTGGGTTGCACGAACTGAACAAAAATGCCTTTGGAATGAAGAATGCTACAGCAACTTTCCAGAGGCTGCTATACCACATTCTAGTAGGAGCTATGCTTCAGCTTTTATAGACATCTGTAATGTTTATTTGGCCCTAACAAGAAAATGTACGACATGTCAGAAAGGTGCTGAATATATTATGAACTGTCAGGTATGAATGACAGAAGCATCTTATCTTGGTCATTAAGTGAATGGTGGAAAAATGTATCCATATCCTCAGACATGGCCTACTCCTGTTAACAAATAGCAGGTAATGATCCTAGTGAGCAATGTTACATTTTGCGTAAATTGTAATAAGGTTTAATGTTATTTTAACATCTTGCAAAACTGAGATTCATATAACCTTTCATACACGAATAACAAAGGTGTCATCAAAGGGTTAAATATGCTCTGCCTTTTAAACCTTTTCTGCTGACTGTTCATTTCATTACCATTAAAATATATAAACAGGTTTAACTTTCTAATAAACAACTTCAGTTTGACCAGCACATCTACTAAGTTAATTCTACTGGCCGGTACAAAAGTGAAGCACCTCTGAAATGGGGTAACAAACTCAATGTGAATGTTAATATTTATTTTACATTTGTTGACCGGGATTGTCCAACTGAGCTGAAGAACCCTTTTTCAGAGGAGGCCTGGGGATAAAAAGCTCCAACATATTATATAATTTTCATTATAAATTAGCATTAAACAGCAATGTTACTGGATTATTACAAGGCATTAAGTAGCAATACAATGTTATACAGTATCAATAATCAGGAGTATAGTATAACTATTTCAAGACGTATAAAAAGAAATATGTCATTAAGATGACTATAGTTTTTGGGGTAAGTGGTTACGAAAACCCAGTTTTATCATGACGTAGTTGCATGAAGGCAAGACAATTACAATAGAATGTTTCTCTGAGGCAATTTGCTTAATAGATTTTAGAAGACAGTAAAAAGAGTAGTCAAGGAAGATTAGAGAGAGCTAGTGAGAAGAGTGAGTTAAGGGCAGAAAGTAGATTAAGGTATAAGAAGTAGGGGATGTTGCGGAGGGAGAGGGCAGTGGCAGGACCAGTGACTTTTAAAGTGCTCTTTGGTGGCTGTCTTAAATTGTTTAGGATGTGTCCTGATTTCTAGTGGGAGCCTATTCTAGGCAATAGTGGGGTGATAGCTGTACATGTTGTGTCCAAATTTAGACTTGGATTTGTAGTAGGTCTTGGTTAGAGCTTCTGAGAAGTCTGGAGGGAGAATAATGGGAGATGAGAGGGGATAGTGCTGGGAAGTAGGAAGGCTGGTATAGGATAGAATCGATGATCTGGAGCTGAGAGGGAAGCAGCTGGTGGGGTAATTCAAGCCAGTTTAGGTGTTTTAGAGAGAGACAGTGATGGGATTTGTAGGTTTGTTGGGCAGCAAATCTAGCTGCCTTGTTGAAGGTAGATTCCAGTTTGGTCAGGAGTGTTGACTTAAGATTTGTGAGAATTTGAGAATTGTACATTAGACTGGGTAGAAGGTAGGTAATAGAGAGAGTAATCTTGGCTTCAAAGGTAAGGAATTTCTTGTTACGGTAAAGGAGCCCTAGTTTTGAATGAGTCTTTTTGATACAGTTATTAACATGCAAGTCAAATTTAAGTTGATCGCCGATGGTTACGCCTAAGAGCTTAGTACTTAATTCTACCTGAATGGGAGTGTTATTAGGGGACTGTATTGAGAAGGAAGGTTTAATATTGTTGAACTTTTTAGGTAGGAAGAGTAACAGCTTTCTTTTTTTTTTAGGGTTAAGGATGAGCTGGTTGTTGGAGAGTCATGTTTCAACAAAGTTAAAAGATGCCTGAGTAGCTGAGAAGAGTTTGGAGGGAGAGTTGGCTGTTGTGATGACTGTAGAGTCGTCTGTGTATTGCACTAAAGATGACTGAGGACAGGAGGTATAGAGCTGATTAGTTAAGATATTAAAAAGTAAAGGCCCTAGGATAGACCCTTGAGGTACACCCATTTTGACAGGGAGAGGAGGGGAGAGTGCATAGTGCCATCTCACTGATTGAGATCTATCAGTGAGGTAGCTGGAGAACCATGCAACAGCATTAGAGGAGAAGTTAAGGTTATGCAGTCTGTGCAGAAGAAGAGGGTGTGAGACAATGTTGAAAGCTTTTGAGAGGTCCAAGAAATAAGTTTATGGTCATCCATGGCTATAGAGCTAGTGTTGAGGAAGGATAATAGAGCTGTAGTGGTGCTATGTTTGGGTCTGAAGCCGTGTTGAGTGGGTGTAAGCAGATTTTCCTGTATTAGATACTGCATAACCTGTTTATGAATACATTTTTCTAGTACTTTAGAGAGAGGGGAGAGGATAGCGATAGGTCTAAAGTTGGAGATATCAGAGGAGTTACCTCCTTTGTGTATAGGTAGAGTGTAGCATTGTTTCCAGATGGAAGGGACTTAAGATTCAGAAAGAAAGTGATTAATTAGGATAAATACAGGGAGAGCAAGAGAGTCAGCAGCTAGTAGAAGAAAAGTGGAAGGAATATTGTCAGCTGATGCTGAGCATGGTTTTAATTTAGAGAGTAGAATTTTGATGTAGCTAGTAGGTACAGGTTTGAGGGAGAAGGTATTTGAGGAGATAGTATTAGGACTAGGTTCAGAAAAGTTGGAGATGTTAGTAGTAGAGGAGTTTGGGTTAGGCTTCAGTAGCTTAGATATTGAATCGATAAAATAGGTATTGAAGATAGTGGCAGTTTCTTCAGCTGTCTTGTCTGGGCATGAATTGGGAGAGCTAAGATTACCGAGATGTAATATCTGGTTAATAGAGTTCCAGATTTTTTTAGGATTAGATTTTAGGGCTGTGGGAGGTTTGTTATACAAGTCCTTTTTATCTTTGTTTATGTGTTTTTTTGTCAGATTTCTGAGTTTTTTATATTTTGTAAGTCTGCAGAGAGCTTAGTTTGTGACCATTTTTTCCATAGTTTGTCTCTAGTTATCATAAGGTTACGAGTGGCTTTTGAAAGCCACGGAGATATGGTGGACTTAATTCAGACTTTGCAAGGGGGAGCAAGTGAGTCTAACATGCTAAGGAAGGTTCATAGGTTCATAGGTTCATAGGTTCATACTAGGCTATCTGCCCGAGGGCATTTACAAGCCTAGCCCATCGTTTTGTGGCTTAGGCCACCCCTTTAGTATGGGGAACTATACCCATTATTTTTCTGTGCCTCTGTCGAGCAGTGACACTGAGGTAATCCCTGGGGTATATCTGCGATCTCCCATCCATTGGTCAAGATTTCTCTTGAACAAGGCCAGCGAGGTGCTCTGCCTCACATGTACCGGGATTTTGTTCCACAGCATAGGGAGTCTTTGGGTGATGAATCTATCCTCCAGCACGCCCTATTAATAGCCGTGTCAAGGTTTAAGTCTCCGCCTTGTGGCTCTGATGGATCTAGATTTTTGAGGTGAAGCATATTCATCAAATCTGGGTTTGACATGGCCTTGTATGTTAGGCAAAGGTCACCTCTGAGCAGCGGTGGCGACTGAATAGAGCTGGAGTTCTTTCAGTCGGGCAGCATAGGACAGATTTTTGAGACCCTTTATCCTTTTGGTGAGGAACTTTTGTGGCCTCTCCAGCTGCTGCAAGTGTCGGGTCAGATACATTCCGAATGGGGCATTGTACTCAATCATTGGTCTGATGAGTGATGAGTAAAGGGAGACTATGACCTCCCTTGATCTAGATGAGAATCCCTTCATGATAAGGTGGGCAATGTAGAAGGTCTTCCTAACTACTTTAGCTACATGGGTGTCGAATGACAGACTACTATCAACCTGGGTCCCCAGGTCCCTGATAACTTCTTCTGTGCTCAGTGGATTGCCACCTATTTGGTAGCTAGGGGTAACCTTGTTTTTCCCGAAGGGTATGACTATGCATTTTTGGCATTTAACTTTAGGCGTGGCTCTGGCACCAGTTATCCGTTTCTGTGAGACCCTTCTGAAGGATATCTGTGTCAGATGTGTTTTCTACTATGGCGCCCAGTTTGCAGTCATCTGCAAACTTTGTCAGCCATAACCCTCCTGTGTTTGCTTGTACTTCGGAAAAGTAGATGCCAAACAAGAGTGGGCCCAGGACTGAGCCCTGTGGGACACCACTTGTGACAGGCTTTGAGTCTGACATGGCGCCAGCAGCTCTGACCCTGTGGGTTCTGTCACTTAGCCAGTTTGCAACCCATCTTGTGATGTATGGGTTGACATTTAAGCTGATGAGTTTTTCAATGATACCCGAATGGGGTATTGTATCGAAGGCCTTAGCCAGATCGAGGTAGGCTGTATGGACTGCCTTTCCCTCATCAATGGCTTTGGTGACTGTTTCGAAAAAGTCAACCAAGTTTAAAAGGCATGATCTGCCTTTGACAAAGCCAAACTGGGTTGGATCCAAAGTCTGCAAATTCCCTATGTCTTTATTTATGAGGTCCATTATGATCCTCTCCATGGCTTTGCAGATAAGGCTTGTCAAGCTAATGGGCCGGTAATTTCCAGGGTCGGTGGAGGCACCGCCTTTGTGAAGTGGTACCACAGTTGCAGTGCGCCACTCCTGGGTACGTATCCAGAGGTAAGACTTTGATTAAACAGCTGTCCTAGCTGTGGGTTTAATTTCTCATTGAGTTCATGGAGCACACAGCCGGGGACACCATCAGGTCCCATGGATGCTGTGTTTTTTGCTTTGGAGAGAGCAGTTCTCACTTGGGCCCTGGCGATGTGTGGGCGGCTGCAATCGTTTGGTATAGATATGTCTCCTTTGGGGGAGGAGAAGTTTGCACTGAACCTGTCAGCCAGTATGTTGGCAATGTCTGTAGGATCAGTAATCTTCACATCATTTTGAACTAGCTCTGAGCATATCTGGGAGTTTCCTCCCAGGTTTCTAACATAGCTAAAGAAGGCCTTATGATTGTCTTTTGAGTCTTTAGCTATTTTTCTCTCGAAATTTGCTTTGGATGATTTGGAGATGAAAGCTAGGACTGCTTCTTCTAGTGGGAGTTGGGTAAGGAATTTCCAGTTTATTTTAGACAGGAGGGCATTAAAGGTTTCTGGATGGAAGTTAGAGAGTTTACGACAAGTGATAAATGTAGGAGGTTTTGAGAAGTGGTAAGTGAACCTAAGCACTTTTACAGGGGAGTGATCGCTCAGGGTGTTTGGTAGGGTTTCAGGGTTATGATATTTGGAAGGATTAGATGCAAGTACCCAGTCAATAAGAGTACTAGATGTGTGAGAGTTGTTTGTATGAGTAGGTTGGGAGATTAGCTGTGCAAAGCCATATAAATTAATATGAGTATTAGAGTTTGGATTACTGAGAGTTAACCAGTTAATGTTGCCATCCCCAAGGAGGATAGTTTCATTGGGGATGTGTTAAGAAAAGTATGAAAGAATATTTTCGAGCAGAGTAATGTTTTCTCCTGGAGGAATATAGATGGCTGCTACTATGATAGTGGTGTGGTCATTTATTTTAAGGATAGGTGTAAGTAGTTCAGCAGGAGAAAAGGATGGAATAGGTTTCATAATACTTGTAATGGTGAGGTGGTTGGAGTAGAGGATGGCAACGCCACTTCCTTTTTTGTTTTGGTGATCTATGCAGAGTATATTATAACCATGGGGGAGAATGTCTTAATCAGAGGTTTGGGGTTTTAGCCAAGTCTCTGTTAGGGTGATGACATCAGGGGTGTGGAAGGCTATCCAGGTATGGATTTCACTAACTTTGTTTAGAATACTATGGGCATTCATAGAGTAAAAGGAAATATGTTTGTTTGGGAGGATGAAAGCAGGGAGAGGTAGAGTTATGTATGGTGGGGTGATGGATGGGCCCAGAATTTAGATTGTATGTCTCCTGATAGAAGCAGGGTTACATGAACTTGGTAAAGTTTGAAATTAAATGGGTTATAAGTCAAGTACTTAGTCTTGGTTTTAGATGCTAGAAAGTGAGGGGGAGAAAGTTTGATTTTAGCAGAGGGATGTTCATGGAAAAGATAAAAGAGGAGATTGTAATAGAGTACTGCAGAGATGAGAAGCTGTTAGTATGGGGATTAGTGGGATCTCTATGGACAGGTGATAATGGAGCAGTACAAGATGTAAGAATGAGAAGGAGAAGTAATGGAGGCAAGAGGAGAAGGTTGGGAGGGTGGCATAATGGTTAAGGTGCTTGCCTTACAAACATGAGGTGCAGGGTTTGAGTCTCACAAGGGATAAATTGGCTAGGCTTAAAATGGCTCGCAAGGGCAGTTAGCTTAGTACTAATCTATGAATCTATGAATAGAGCGGGTTGCAATAGCCATGGCCTAAGGTGGGGAAGTAGGATTGAGATGGAGTGAGGAGTGGATAAGGGACTAGGAAAAGTAAGTTGTTGAACCTGTTAGAGAGTTGAAGTAAAATTTACGTGAAACAACCTGTAGGGAGAATAGGGGATATATAGGAAGAAGGAGGATTTACAGCAGACCAAACTATGAAGTGATAAGTAGGGGAGGGTAAGGTGTTTAGAATGTTATAGCAGACAGGAAGGGGTGGAGTTAGGGGAGGAAGGGATTAGGTGGTTGGGTATAAAGGAATTGATATGGGGGTGGGTGGGAGGAGAGCAAAGTGAGCCCGAGCGTAGCAAGGGCAAACAGAGTAGGATTGGCCAGGAAGAGTCACCACAAGAAACAATCAGCAGGGCAGGAAGGAAAGAGTAAGGAGCACACAGTGAGAGTCAGCAGGTATGTAGAAGAGGTGCGGAGGTGTAGACAGCGAAGGAAGAGATGTAATAGTGAGGTATACACAGGTATTTGCAGTAAGATAAAAACAGTTAAAAGGAAACAACAAACAGAAAAACAAAGAGAGTATAGCTAACTAAGAGAGAGTTGGCACTAGGGTAGTGACTAACTTTTAGATGGCAGAGAGAGACAGAGTCAAGGTTTCTAAATAGGTGAGTATGGCGGGTCTCTCAGTGGTATGCAGGTATTCTGTACAGTAGACAAAGTAAGACTACTTTGTGGTATGAGCTTAGAACATACTTTTAGTGTAAACTGGCTATACAATAGAGCACAGGCGTAATTCCAGGAGTTGGAGCAGTATCAGTAAATGTAGATGTAGTCTTGAGGGAAGACACTTTGTTTTTAAAACTTTTAGTGTAAACTGGCTATACAATAGAGCACAGGCATAATTCCAGAAATTGGAGCAGTATCAGTAAAGGTAGACACAGTCTTGAGGGAAGACGCTTTGCTTTAAAACCAAAGTCCCACAAATAAGTTGCAACAGCATACAAAGCTCTTCCAGGTGAAGTAAATGCAGTTTACACGCTGAGTACAAGTTATGGCACAGAAAATGATGATTGCGCAGAAGATGAGTCAAACTATAAGCCCATTGAAATTGTTAGGATGAATGTGTCCTGCCCTGACTGCATCCTCTTCCACTTGTCATCCTGTGCCCCTCTGATTGTTCCAATCCTTCATATCCAACATGTGGGTTTTCGACATGTTATTGGTCTTCAATACTTGTTGCATCTTTGCCGCTAAGCACCTTGAGCTGCATGGTAGAGGCATGCTGTCTAAAAAAAAGCCAGTTAACTACTGTGTTTTTGGATGGTGAGAGAAAACTGTACTGTTTAGAGAACATCCACTCAGGTACTGAAAGAACATGCAAAATGGCAAAAGTGATAGTGGCTGGAGGTCAGAATGGGTCCCCAAACCCTGGAACTGTGAGCTAAAGGTCTTACAACTGAGCCTCTATTCTTCCTGGAAAGAAGTTATGTGACAACACACAAAACAGGATACAAGGCTTAAACAGCCAAAGTGCAACTGAGCACCGTTCAAACTTATCTAGGAATCAAACCATAAATGGCAAGAATGGCATATACCTATTTTATACTCACGCCTTCACTGTTTTTATCAGAAATATATCAGAATAATAGTTAAAATATAATATATTCTGTACAAAGGAGATGGAGAAGCTGGACAGGGAATCACACTATTTGCTTAAAACATACATTATGTTAGATCACAACTGTTTTGCATAATAGTATTCCAGTGTATTTTCAAATTGAAATAATATCACAAACATGCCTGTAATATAATTAATGTACTAAGATTATATATTTTACTTTCTCCTCCCTATGTTTTGATGCAGTTACAGATTATTGTACTATATATTGAAATATAGACCCTAATCATATGAAATCAATTAATACGACAATGTTCTTCTTAAAATGATATGGTGGAATCTTGAAAACTGAATTTTAAGTCCATACCCATAACAGACTTGATGCATACAAGGACATGAGCATAAAGTTTCATTTGTAAAAGGGAAATATTAATCAATTTTTGTTAATGCACCTGCAGGATATACAGAAAGGAAGATTTATGCTGCCCAACACCCATATATCTTATTTAACATAAAATAATACTGAATGCACTAATCTGTTGTTTTAATTTCTAATTGCCAACCACCTCACTTTCTCATTACACTAAATCTATGTTTTAACTACTGTTTCTATTGTCTGGTTCCAATGCAAGGCAGTTGGTACTATAAATCATTTATTTTTACAGTATTTTTAAGCATATGTAATCATGTCTGCACATGTTGTATCCTATATGATTCATATGACATGCTCCAAATGAAAGAATTGGAACATAAAAGCATAAGGCAGGCACTAAAATTAAAATAGTGCAGTCTGGATTAGTTTTTTACAATTAAAAAGATGCCCGTTATTAGGAGATGAATGGAACATTCTGATTTGGTTATGATTTATATATGTATGTCATCTACCAGATCTGCTATACATTCCCTATGATACTTTGACACCACACTATTAATGTTTAAAGCCACTGTTTTTTTTTCAAGTTTACACTCCCTCACATGCACGCACAGGGACAATGAATTTGTTCACCAGGAGGACAGGGTAATATGCAAATCAAGCAAATTAATAAAACACCTACATGATCTGCCACCTACATAATGATAGCAAGACAGACTTTGAATCTAGTGGTTAAAACAGTTCTACATCAGTTGCTACAGCTGATGTATTGCTAAGAGACCGATGCAGTGAATGGCTGATCGACAGCAGAAAGTATTTTGTTGATATATGTAATACTGCTTCAGCTAGCTTCTCTAAATCTTTGCTGCCTTCATGTACCTGCTACTCTGCTCTCATGTTATATTTCTTACCAGAAGGGCCCTTTAGAAATCTTTTGAAGAAATGAAACAAGGTAACCCTCTAATATCATTATGTGGATAATAACCACTAAAAATATACAGTTACTGGCTATACTAATTTTAGACACCCCGCCCCCACCAAAAAAAAATCAAGTTAAATGCTGCAGGTCATCTTACCACAAAAACAGTTCTTACTAAAACTTAGTAGAAAGCTAAAAATAATGGCTACAAATTTAGCAAAACAATCAAAGGAAGGCCATTTGAAATAACAAACAATGGTTTATAATCCTTTTGTGAAAAAACAGCTTTATCAAATTGTTGCTTCTATGGTACAAGAAATGAAACCATGACTATGTCGCACATCACTTGGTATTGATAAGCAGTCCGTGCTCCAAAGGAGTAGATGAGGGACAAAATATATCAGATGACATTTATGTTTTTTAGCCTTTCTATGGGAAAGAGTGTCAGAACTTCAAAGAAACGTGTGACTTTATATGTTCACAGCAACCGTCTAGTCAATAAAAAATGTCCTGTTGAATGGATATAAACTTTCCCACTATCTCCAATACCAGCTTGGTGAATATGGGCATCCTGAGGCAATGTAAAAATGCCTCACGTTTACTGACAACCAGATAATTCCCATACTGACAAGGTATGTGAGAGATGCATTTGTACAATGTCACTGGATGCCAAGTTCTCACATAAAAGCACTCCTCATATCAAATGGGTTGTCAGAAGTACACATGTTGCACCTATCACACACAGCATGAAGCACATACATAGACCCATATGATATATGCTGAAACACTGCCTAAACCTCAAAGACCTCCTAGATGAAGCACATATAACAAATGCCCTCAGAAGCCTTGAATGCACTCTTTCAAAATAACACCCACATCAACACATCCAGCCACATCTCATGGAGCCTCTTCTGCTAAGCACATAAGGCAAGTCATACACTACCCAACATTCTGGTCATTGGGGACTCCATTGTTCGACACACTGATGCCCCCCACCCACTAGGCTATGTAACGAGAAAGTCATGATCGGTTGCTTATCAGGGACCAGGATCCACCCCATGTCATAGTCCATGTCAGTGTAAATAACGTGAGACACCCCCAAACTATATGAAGAGAGACATCATGGAGCTCCTGGAATATGTTTCCCAGGCTGGTATGAGCCTAGAATGGAGCAGCATTCAGCCTTCTCCAAGGATGACAACGCACTTTGAACAAAAGATGACGGACTTTAATAACTGGGTCAGTTTCTGGTATTATTTTAAGGGACTGATATATTTGTTAGCATGGAAAGAAATGATCAACCGACCATATTGTTTTGCCAGGGATAGTCTGTACCTATCCCCTCTAGGCTTTGGAATATTAGCTAAAACAGTGTCCTCCCCTATGGTGCCAAATTGGCAATACTTCCAACATAGAAAATCAAAACCAAGAATATCAAAAGTTGTTACTGCTCAATGCTAAGACTCCACTCCCTACAAGGTCTCCCCACCCTAGAGAATGCTGACGTCTGTGCAGTCACTGAGACATGGTTTAAAACCACAGATAGCACCCCAGCAGTGCAAGGCTATAATGCATTCCACAGATTTAGACCAGCTACTACACAGGCAGGGAATAAAGTGGGAGAGTCTTGATTTAAGCCAAAAATAAATAAACTTCAAGGCTGGTCAAACAAGACAAAATGCACTTGAGTTTCTCCACATTCAAGTCACCAAAGACAAAATACCATACCACCTCCTTGCAAGCTATATCCCCAGGAAACCCATAATAAATATTTAGGCATACCAGAAATACTCAACATCTAACCCCATTACCATATTCACGGGTGACTTTAATTACCACAGAAAGTCCTATTCTGCGGTGGTGCAGTGGTAGCATTGTTGCCTCACAGAAAGAGGTTCTCCCATTTGATTCTCAGCTAGTGTGCGGGGAGTGCCTTCTGTGTGGAGTCTGCATGTCCTCCCCATGGGTCGAGTGGCGTTCCAAAAGACATGCGTGAATGGGAGTGCCTTCATTGAAGGTTGGGCGTCAAGCTGGCAACTTGGCACTGTAAAAATCTACTGCCAATCATTAGCGGACCGGAGTTCCGCTGTGGCGACCCCTAACCAGGAAAAGCCGAAAGACAACAACTACATTAACCGAAAGTCCTATATGACACTAAACATGCAGGCACAGAGATTTCTGGATTTTAACACAAACTCCCTAGACTAGATTGTCAATACATTGATCAGGATCTGGTCCTCACTAATATGGGAGAGTGCCGCACACTCTCTATTTTAATGTCCTCTCTGATGAGGTCAGTCCACAAAATAGTCTCCTCTAAAGTAAAAATAAAATCTGGAGCCCCAGCTAACATTGGAATGTTCAGGAACTACTCTAAGGCTAATTCCCCACTATTAAGTGATAACTTGGCTAAATTTCAAGCCCCCCCCCAAAAAGCCTGCGAACACTGCTATCTACACAGAATTGTTAACAGAAACCCTGTACAAGTATGTTAGTAGCTGCATAAAGACAGTTGTACCCGCCAGGAGTAAGTGCAGAAGTAACTCAAAAAACAATTCGCCCTCATAGAATCACATCATCAATAGGCTGTATAACAGAAAGAAGAATACATGACAAAACTTAGAAGCTGTAGCACCAAACACATGATAAAAGTGCTCTCAACAAACCAAACAAGCAACTCAGAGGAAACATAAAATCTGTCAATGTCAAATTTGAGGTAAATTTGGCCATCGTGCCTGCATGCCAAAACTCACCCATTCAGTTTTTCAATATGTTGTTCACACGGAGACCCGTTTGCCTAATTGTTCCTAATCATAGATGCCAGCAGATATAAACTGGGATGCAAATGTATGATTTGATTTTTGGTGTGATTTGTTTATGCTTTCAAACAGATATAGCTCAATCTTTTAGTCTTTAGTTTATATTGAAAATCTGCAATAATAAGTGTCATGCTTTGGATTTAAACATATTACATCTTGCAGAAGCTCTGCTAATATATGCTGATTATTTTAATGATTTTGCTGAGATCTCTAGTCTATATTAAAAGGAAGGAAAATAATAACAGACCTTACGAAGTTTTAGATGCTGTGTGGAAAAGTATAAAGCTTAGAATATGCATTAAGTAGACTTACAAAGTGTCATACTGTTCCTAAAATAGAAAAGAAATGTACCACCTTTATTCTTTTGGCAACACAACTCTTGACAGCCTCCTAATGCATAAACAATCCCAAAATGATGTATACAGTTCACATCAGCTCATGGCATATGTGAAAGTAAACAGAAACAGCACGGCATCATTTTAAACTGAAACAAACTGTAAAGCAACAATTTGTCTTCATTGCATACTCAGAAACTATAAAACTAATATTCGCCCAAAGGTTTAGTGATACCAGCTTAACAGAATATCAGTAACATTTCTGCATGCTTTATAATGCATTGTTTAGTACTTACCTTTACTAGACATTACATGAAATACCACATGCAGACAGCAATGTTAGAACTGGCTCCCTACTGAAATGTTGTCACTCCAAATAATGAATGTTGATAGTCCAAAACAAAGGACAGAAAATGCAGTAGTGCAAATCTCAAACGTCACTCTTCTCCTTCAAATTTCTTTTTTGCAGGAGGACAAGCCCCCCCTTACATCCTCTGATATAGGGGCCAGCCCCTCACACCCCCTGAACTTATATACACACGTTAAAATTGCCATACCTCAGAGGAAAGAGAATGTCCTGAGAAATAGCCATCTGGGATGCATCACATGTAATCCCATATTTTCAGCTATTCATTCTCCGTGTTTCAGGACTGGCTCCAGTGGGTCCTGACATTTTAAATGGTTACTGTTAGAATTTAAATCAAAAAAGGAGGAACATATTATCTTTTATCCCTAAACTTAATATTACATTACACTTTTAATACACTGAAGCAATAAGCACTGCTATCGTACTTTCACTTTGTCAGTTGCCTTGTATATTCTCTCATTTTATTGACCAGGCATCTTCATCCACTACTGATACAGTTCTACTCTAGTGTAAGCCAAAATTTGGCACTAAACTGTTTCTTCTTACTTCTATCTTTCCCATAAATAATCTGGCATATGAGCACAAGCTTTGCGGTGTCCATGTAGAAAACTGGGCCACTATACCAACATTTTGCTCTTTCACGACACTTAGGCTGTGATGTTCTTCAGGTATTTGTTTAATCACTTTGCCATGTTGTAACAAGGTGCAACAATTCTGTCTTGTAGCTGCAAATCTTTGTGTTCAGACAATCATGCTCTGACAGGATTGAATTTGTAGAACAGATGTTTTGGCTAGGCCGAATGGTTAAGCCATCCATCCCTTCCATTTTTAATGGCCATCTGTATTTCATTGTTACATTTCGTAGTTTGCTTTAGTTTATCAAGCCTATTAGTAGTTATTGGCTGATTTGCCATGATACATTGCAAATATGCAATGACTCCTTCAGTATCCAATTGTGTCTGGCCAGGTATTGAATTTCTTGACAACATATTCAGGTAAAACCAATTGATTTCCAGATACATGGATCTATATGGGAATGAAATACCTCAGCCCCAGAAGCAACATCATGTATCCTGGTGATGTTTTTCCAGATCATAAGAATTAATCAGTAGAACTAGTAATTTGAGGTCATTCTAGACATGGAAGCTCTCTAGCCTCAGCAGGCATCTTGAAAACTTCTCTCATGCCCACACACTTGTAAGGCATTTTATTTTCCATTTGTGAATATGTTTTACATCCGTCAGCACTCTGGATCAATAGGCAGCATGTCTTATGGCTTGTCCATTGAAATGAAGTAAAGCAGCACCTAGACCATAACTACTGGCATCAGTCCTTATGACTGTTGGGCTTGGTGACATCACAATAGGTGATAAGACATCAGCATTTATTTAACTTTGGCTTGGGTTTCAGTATTTCCCCAATGCCAGAGGATATCTTTTTTAGTAAATCTGTCAGTAGATGTAGCACTGTCAACAGATCTGGTACAAACTTGCCCATCGTGTCTAGGGACTAGTGTTGCCTTGTCACACAGCTTACACATTTTGCCTCTACTAATGGCTTTGACCTTGCATGGGGCTGATCTGATTCCACTGCCTCTCATGCTCGGGTACCTGTCAAATCTTCGAACGCTCAAAATTTTGAACGTTACATGGTCGAGACCAAAAGTTTGAAATTTTGAGTGGTCAAAGATAGACTTTCAATGGTACCGTACAATGCAGATAGGGAGAATTTCCCTTTTCTGCACTGAAGTGCGGTCTTGGAGTTGGTATATTTAAGTAGGGGAGTGTGGGGGTGCAGCCCCTTATGTGGGGAGTGCAGGGGGGGCTTGCCCTCTGCCTACACTGTTAAAGTTTTTTTTTTCTGTGTTTTTTTTTTTTTTTTTTTTTTGCATTCGAACATCCAAATGTCGAACATTTGGTCTCGACCATGTAATTTTGGATGTTCGAACATTTAACATAGACCCTCATACTCTTACTGAAACAGCGGCTCTGAAACCCACCCAAACTATATTTGTCTCTTGTTTAGTTTCATACCAAAATTTGTAATGGTTTGGAGCATTGTATCCAGTCTTCTGTCATGTGTCTCTTTATCAGGACCAAAAACTAGTCCATCACCTAGAGTAAAAAAGCACCTTTATGTTTTTTTCAATACATTGCTAATTTCACATTGAAATATTGCTGATGCCGAAGTTGTATCAAATGGCAATCTTTTAAAACAAAACCTTCCAATCAGAATAGTAAAGGTTGTTACGTTTTCACTCTTTCTCTCTCTCTCTGTCTCTGTCTCTAGGGGCATCGGCTAAACCCCACTTGAAGTGTCTAATAAGTAGAATCCTCTGGCACTAACCAGCTTAGATATATATAAAGATCAAGGGTATATAAAGTGAACCTTTCCCTTATAAGTTTATTGTTAAGTTTGTGAAATCAGCATACATTCTTGCACTGTCATTCTTTTGATAACTTATACCATTGGTATACACCATTCAGTAGGCTGAGTTACACTTTCAATCAAAACAAGTGTTTGCATATGTTTGAGTTCTGTCCCTACTTTGGAGAATATTGGAAATGCTGGCCTTCTGCATATAGCCAAGGTGTACATGGGAAGCAGAGTAAATACACGTTTGGCAAATGCACAAGATGCAGGTGATCAGTGTAAGAAGTGCAACAAGATGGGATATTGTGCTATTATATGTAAACTAAGTAAAAGTACTGACTGGGAATAAAACTGAGGAAGGTGTTCAGAAAATATTTTTTCTGGATTCACTGGCTGCTATACCAAAAACTGAATCAGGCTGGCATGTCAAACTCCCAATACATTGATCCCCAGTAAGGTTTGAAATAGATACAGGAGCTGATATTAGTGTAATAGCATATGGTGCTTAATTATCTGAGAATGTGTGCAGTTGCACAAAGCATGCATAGTCTGGTATACTGGAAGCTACAGCATCTGGCTTCTACTTTATTGTAAACCGCATTAATTAAGCAGACTGGCTTCTCCAACAGATTTACATTAATTTTGTTTACTCTGACAATCAGCCCCAACTTGTATGCCACAGTTCCACTAAGCAGATTATCCAAATATGGACTGTATAGCACATAGCTGCAGAAGTTATACAGTACGTATCTTCTAATTTGCTGTACATTGGTATTTTCTCTCTTTAGTAATTTAGGCTCTAGCAATCGGAATTGTCTTTACTAAATTAAATTCACTTCCAGCTGTAACTTTTAAGATGCTTCAGTATCAGGCAGCTCAGTTACTATTTTGTCTTTAGTGTATTTATCTTTTGCCTGGTTAAATCCACAATATACAGACAGCTATATAAATACACAAGATATTTATCTGTGAAAGCATGCCCTTTCATGAATAGCACTCATTTTTGGCACAAAATGTACACTCAGCTTACTTATTACTGACTCATATATAAACTTTGTTGCCCACAGAAAAAAAACCAGACTGTAAATAGCTTCCACATCTTTGCCCATAATTGAAGTAAAGAGTTTATCCATATTTCTATACTATCCATGTCAAGCTTTGATGGTATTTGAAAGCATGAACCTCTACCACTACAACAGCTAAGAAAATGGCATCATAACTTTAAATGCTTCTGGAGTGTTGAAGTTTGCCATTTTTTTATTTATTTGCAACTGTTTAGGTCATTTTGACTGAAAATAATTAAATTTACGGTAAACTGGCAAGTTTCAATGAAAACAGCTTACTCTGAGCTCTATGGCATCTTCTCAGCTGCTTGGCATGGTTTCTGGCTCTGACAGACATTTTTGTTTTATTTAGAGTTTGTCAATTTAAATGAAACAATATCACACCAAATTAAGATGATGTCATGCTATCGGCCTGTGATACTCGGCAGTAATATAAGACTCATGAGTACAAAGTTATGATGTAGCTTTAATTCTGCACAAAATGGCTGTATACTGAAAACACAGTTACCATCACAGCTTCTTCTTCGTGACTGAGCTGATTCTCAAAGGTACAAGCATGTCTACTCAAAAACATATGTATATACATGTGTGTGTATATATATATATATATATATATATATATATATATATATATATATATATATATATATTTATATATGTTTGTAATCCAAAAGAGTGAACTATCACATGAGCGAACACTTTTTAGTGACATAAAAAAGAGAATGTTCCCCTCTATGGAGTCTTTGTCAGCAGCTTTTGTACTGAGATTGCAGTGCTGCCCTGACCCCGCTGTTCTGCAAGCTCAGACTTGGTATATAGAATTATCAGGGGGGTGTGCAAAAACATTACTTTTAGTTTGTGCAGTTTTCTATAATTTTAGAGTCATGCTAAAATGAATGTTCTTTTTTTTAATTCACTCTTTTGTTCACTCAATATTTCATGAGACAATTCTATATATTTGGATGTGTGCATACATACATATAATGTGTATGTATGTATGAATGCTTGTTATATATAATATTTATATACAGAGAGTGTGGAAAGTTGTACACTGAGCTACTATCATTACAGTAATCATACCCATGAGGAAGTAAGTGAACCATATAAACTGAATAGCTTCACTATTCATCAGATAACATGTAGAATATTAATCCTTTAATTCCAAATATCTCCCATGTGACCTGTACTCGTTTTACATAATCTGCATTTATTCTTCCCACACATAAACAATGATGATATGATGAAACACCATGTAGTACCACCAGTTGATCCATTCATAGTTATCCTGGGTTTAATGGAAATAAGCAGCTGACAGATCATTTAGCAGCTAATAAGCAAATGAATTAGTCATTATGTTCCCCTGCTGTAAAAGTGCAATACATCCAGGAAGATGACTGAGTCAGTACAAAGCAAAGTAGATTTGAGTCTGTGTCATTACCTCACCAGCATAAAACACAAAAAGCAGCATCACCAAAGAATTTTTAAAGACAGATCAAACTGTATAGTTTGCAAAAGTAGAGTAATTCCCCATTCAATGTAAAAACACATTCTAACCACCACAGAACCTCTGACATACCACCATTGGCCAGATGGTCAACAAATGTGCCAGATTTCCCAGGGTTGGGGAATATGTCCTTTCCCCTAGGACTGTGCAATCTTGGAGTTTGCATATATAATTAGCACAGGATGTGAGGGATTCAGGGGGGCTATCTGGCACACCTGTCGACCATCTTGCTGTGCATGCCTTTTTTAATACTTGCATACAAAAAAACTGGAGACAAATCACCCCTTGTGTGCAATAAATTTTGCAAGTTTATGTCCTAAAAAATTTGGAGGGGAGGGGATAAAATAAAAATGGTACAGCAGATGAGATGAAACCTTGTATAAGTGCAAATACGTGTGGTGCTGGAATAAGTGTCTGATGAATTAAGACTAAAAAAAGTGTTTGTGTTAACATAAGAACAATCAATTATTTAACTATGCAAAGAAATATATTACAAAGAATGATCCTTATATGTAAAAAATATACTAAGACAGTAAAAAAGTGTTTCTATACAAACAAGGACTTATTAATAAAAATATATAATATTTCAGGCAATGCAAGCTTAAACTATGAAGCATTTTTGGGTAAGCTACATCACTGGGACAGAGGATTTATGTTTATGACATCAAAGATGAGGGTTCTGCTGTTTAGCTGGCATGCCAATCATTAAATAAATGGTGGCGGGGGGGGATTTTGGAATGATTCAGTGGTCAGAGTCTGCTTCTCTTGTCTAAGACAGGTAGGAAGTGGAGGAGTGCTGGGATGGTAAACCCTTAAGGATTCTGGGAAATTTTGTCCCCGAGATTCTATAACAAGCTAATAGGCCACAAGTGTCATCTGACGCTTGAATAAATGGTACTGTGCTGTGACAGCTCTTACACCTGCACAAGCTTGTACTTTCCAGAACGTAAACGAGTATCAACATCCTGTATAAAGGATGACGCTTAGACAACTTCACATTCCCCTCTCACTGGTGTGTGACTCACCCCCAACAGTCCATTGAGAGCTTCCTGGTGATGTGTCACTTAAGGGCACTGTAGCAATGACATATGTTTTTTGTAGGGGCGAATCCCCCGCCTCTCCCACACCCTCTGCATATTATATACACTAACTCCAAGATCATTCAGTCCAACGGAAAGGACATTTCCCCAACCCCCAGGAACTGTTGATCTGGCACACCTGGGAACCATCTATTTTGTCGAACAAAGCAGAGGTCAATATTAGGGACTTTTGCTTAAAATCAGGACTCTACACACACTAACTAACACACACACACACACATTTTATATATATATATATATATATATATATATATATATATATATATATATATATATATATATGGGTCCTATTTGTTTTGTCGACAGTTCGGTTCATCAAACCGTATTTTGTCAAAATTATTTTAGTGAAAGTACATTTTGTTGAAAATGCACTCTTGCTAAAGAAAACAAAACAAAAAAATGCCGTTTGCATGTAGCATTAGTTGAAAATCAACGTATACTGTTGATGTAGAACTAAGGAAACTCTTGTTGAGATTGTAGTACAGTGGGGATAAGGGAATATTCCCTTTTCCCCACTGTAGTGCAATCTCGGAGTGAGAATATTAAAGTAGGGGGGTGTTGGGGGTGCAGCCCCCCACATGGGGCATGCAGGGGGCTTGCCCCCTGCATTATACTGTGTAGTGCATTTTTTTTATTTAGTTTTTAATTTTTTATTCCGCGAAAGTGCATTTTCGATGGAATGCACTTTTGCAGAAGTGAGTTTGACAAAGTACGGTTTGATAAACCGTACTTTTGATTTAACAACATAGACCCATATATATATATATATATATATATATATATATATATATATATATATATGTGTGTATATATGTGTATATATGGGTGTCTTGGTGTAAATCAAAAATCTGAATACTCAACCTGTGTATTGTCAACTCACATTGATCAACATATGCAGTTGGTTGACAGCTGTGCAAATTGGCAATCCCTTGAATTTGGGGATATGCCCTTTCCCTGTGGTTTGTGTGACCTCATAGTTATTATATGTAATAAGGAGGAAGTGTGGTAGCATGTTGATGTGTTTGTGTCAAAAAGTGTGTCAATGTAAAGGACAGTGACATTTACTTTGATCAACTATATATACATATACATATATGTACAGGTCTACTTCTAAATTTTGAAGTTTTAAAACCTTGAAATGTAAATAAAAAAAATAAATAAAAACACAAAAATGTTTTTTTACAGCCCCTGCTAATTAAATATACCAACTCCAAGATTGCACTACAGTGAGGAAAATGGTAAAAATACCTTGCTGAAAGGCAGTCTCCTCAAACAGTATGAAGTTTCAAAATTTTGATCTTATGCTCTCGACTAAAAGAAAATTGACATTTTGAAACTTCAAAATTTAGAAGTAGACCCACGGTGGTCAGGGGTGGCCACGGTGGTGCAGCGGTTAGCATTGTCGCCTCACAGCAAGAGGTTCTCTGGTTCGATCCTCAGCTGGGGTGCCTTCTGTGCGGAGTCTGCATGTCCTCCCTGTGGTCGCGTGGGTTTCCTCCGGGTGCTCCGGTTTCCTCCCACATCCCAAAGACATGCTGTAGGTGGATTGAACACTCTGTATTGGCCCTAGGTGTGAGTGAGTGTGTGCCTTCCGTGGAAGGTTGGCGCGGGCTGGCACAACGACACACCGTAAAACTCTACTGCCAATCATGAGTGGACATGATGATCTGTGTGGGCGGGGAAAAGTCGAAAAAGAAGAAGTATAGACACCACAAACCGAAATTTCAAAAACACAAAACTCCATGCCATGCCGACAAACCACAATCCCCAATCAAAAACAAACAATACATTCAAACACACACACACACAACACAAGCACCTTACCTTACATACACAACTATCTATGCACTAACCTTACCCAAACCCTAACCCTAAGGTCCGTCACTATCGCACACTTACCTTACCCGCACCCTAACCCTAACTCACTTAATCTGCCCCTAACCCTTAAGTCTGTCACTATTGCACACTTACCTTACTCGCACCCTAACCCTAACTCACTTAATCCTCCCCTAACCCTAAAGTCTGTCACTATCGCACACTTACCTTACGCACCCTAACCCTAACCCACTTAACCCGCCCCTAAACCTAAAGTCCGTCACTATCGCACACTTACCTGACCCGCACCCTAACCCTAACGTCCGTCACTATCACACACTTACCTTACCCGCACCCTGACCCTAACGTCCGTCCCTACCGCACACTTACCTTAACATGTTGGTGTTCTCAGCATCAGGATTTTCAACTTTCGGTCTTCTCTCATTTGAAGCTTTCAGTTAAATCAGGCAGACCCATATATATATATATATATATATATATATATATATATATATATATATATATAGGTTCACTTCTAAATCCTGAAAGCCCAAAATTCTGAATCCCAAAATACTGAGACCAAAATCTTGAAAGTTCAGAATACTGAAAAATCAAAATACTTAATCTCATAATATTGAAAAAAAACATAGGATACCAACACTTACTATATTCCAGCACAAGTGCATACAGAAACATATTACTCTTCAACTATAACCTCTGCACCCCCCACATTCCCTGCTACTTAAATATATCAACTCCGAGATCGCACTCCAGAGAACAAAATGGCAAACATACCATTACGTGCTTCATGACTGCCTGTTCTAACCTTAGTCATGTTTCCTTCTAATTTTCTATACTACAACATAACTCATCTTAGTGTAGTGAAGTGCAGTCTCGGAGTTGATATATTTAAGCAGCAAGGGTGTGGAGGCTGTAAGGGGGCTTGCCTCCCTACTTATAGTTGGAGAAGTGTAATATGGTTTGTCTTAGGTGACATGCCCTTTAGATGGACAGTAACATTAAAACTGTTTTAGTAAGCAGTGGTTTGCTTGAACCATGGCCTGAACAGGGACTAGTTTGTGTGATCAGTTAAATCAGGAGGACGTGACTGATGGAGTCTTGGGGCCAGTACAGAGAAGCAATGGCTAACAGAGTGTGGTCTGAGAGAAGGGTTTTGCAGGGAAGGACTGGTTCTGGCCTGGCTTCATGGTTATAACTTTTAGTGGTAGAAAAACATTTGAGAGAGACAAGGGAGGCAGTGTCATGTTTGAGTATTTTGAAGAGTAAGGCAAAAGGAAGTAAATTTGACCTGACCTCTCCTGGGAACCAGATAGCCTTTGAAAGAGTAAAGTACTGGTGTTCATTCTATACTGAGTTAGATATTAATCAACATATTTTATTGGAGAGGGTCTGAAGGATGGCAGTGTTGTTGACAGATGCAGATGCAAAAAAAGGGGCTACCATACACAAGCTGAACAAGAAGGATATCTTTCCTATAGCAGTCCTTGCTGGATGTGACAGGAAAGGAGAGATTTTGCTGGCCAAGCTGAGTAGACTGTTGATCTTGGCTCTCAAATTTTCTATGTGTTAATGGAAGTTTAGTGACTGGTCTGTCCAGGTCTCCAAATATCTGAAGGGGGTGCTGGCTTTAAGGGAATTATTACACAGTCAAGAATATGGAAGGATTGGGGTATTTGGATAATCTTTAATGGGTGAAGAATAACATGGCCTTTGTTTTTCTGCCATTGAGCAGTAGTTTATTGGAGTTTAGCCCCATGCTGTAGCTGAAAGAGATCCTTTTGAAGTTGAGTTTCAGTTGTATGATGTGAAGGATCAGATCACAGATGACGATATCATCTGCATAAATAAGTAGTAAATGCGGCAGGTCTAGTAAAGGTTTGTTGCGAAGGCTAAGAACAGAAGAAGTGGTGGAATGTTGCTCTGTGGGACTCACAGAATGGACGAGGAAACTGTTGGAAAGACTACGTCCTATCTTTGCATGGAATGAATGGTTGCATAGAAAGTCTTTGAACCATGTGGTGACATCAGGGCTGATCCAGCGTCTTGCAGATGGAAAAGAAGAATTTGATGGTTGAATGTGTCAAAAGCATGGGTTAAGTCAATGAGCAGAGCTCCAGTTATATTTCCTTAAACTATATTTGTTAAGATGTTATCAGTCAGGGGCCACAAAGCCATCATTGTGCTCCTACCAGCCCAGAATCCATGCTATTTGATGGAAAGCAGATGGCATTTTGTTGACGAGTGGTAAATTAGTTACATATGATTGTTTTAAGAATTTAACCTCAGGTACGTAGGATGGAGATCGGGTGGAAGTGACTGCAAGAAGAATTATTTATTTATTTATTTTACATTTGTTAACCACGAAGGTCCGACTGGATACAGGATTATTTTCAGCAGAGGCCCGGGGAGAAAAGCTCCAAATGTACAAAAATAAGTGTAAATACAGTGAAATTATTACAGTGAGTTATCACAAAAACTGAGATTTGTTTAACGATATGTTCACACAGGTACATGTTTTTCTCATATACACACAGCAAAGGTTGGAAGCAAGTAGCTGAGAAAGAAATAGTTAAACATTTCATCTGAAAAAGGAAAATACATATATTAAGGTGGTTATCATACATGGTGTAGTGTTAACTTTAAATCTTTCCAGTATGTGGGTGATACACAGAATTTTAAACAATTAGAGAGTCAGAGTTTTATTCTTGTAATGAGGTTCTCGTTTATGAATTATGTTTGAGTGGGGGTTAGTCAGGGTTTGTACAGGGACAGCGCCACTGCATTTTTAGGTATTTCCTGAGGGATTTTTTGAATTGGGATAAGGAGGGGTCAGTGGTGAGTTCAGCAGGAAGTAAGTTCCAGTTTTTACCGGCAGAGTTGGAGAATAGTGATTCACCAGCTGAATTGTTGGTTTTAACAGTTTGCACTAGCAATTATTTGCAAGAGCGAAGGGATTTTAGGTTACTGTAGGGGGTAATAATATTTTTCTGTATGGGTGTAATGTCTAGTTGGTAGAGGATTTTGTGAACAACTATTAGTTGGTTATATTGCAGTTGATAGGGTAGTTCAAGCCAGTCTAACGATTGAAGGTTAAGGCAGTGATGGGTTCTATAAGCTGATCCTGTGGCAAATCTGGCAATGTTATTGTAGCACCTAGTAAATTTATAGAGGTTTGATTTGCTTAGGTTTACGAAGATGGGTGAGGCATAAAGAAGGCTCGATAGCAGATGTGCATGGACAATAACAGTTCTAGCAGATGGGGTTAGGAATGGTTTAATCCTGTATAAAGAGCCTAATTTTTTATTAACTGCTTTAATAGTTTTGTCTATGTGAGCATCAAACTTGAGGTTGTTGTTGATGATCACTCCCAGTAGTTTAGTACTAGGTTCTGGGGAAATTATGGTACCATTGTTAGATATTATGGTGAGAGGTGGTGAGGGGACCACCTCTCACCACCACCAACCAAGAAGGTTTTGATTCTGTGGGTATTGGTCTTACAAAAAAATTCCAGATATTTAGCATAGTACTAGTGGTGCATTGCCGCCTCTCAGCAAAGAGGGGGGGGGTGCCTCAGCGAGTCTGCATGCATGTCCTCCTCTGTGGTCGCGTGGGGTTTCCCCGGTGCTCGGTTTCCTCCCATATCCCAAGACATGCAGGTGGGTGGGATTGGACCTCTAGTGTGTGCCCTAGGTGTGGTGTGTGGTGTGCCTTCTGTGGAGCCGCGGGCGGCTGGCTAAGCTCACTGCCAATTGCAACTCCACTGATTCAATGTGTGCGACAAGGTGATCCGCTGTGTGGAAAAAGAGAAAGAAAAGAGAAGAAGCATAGTACTAGTGGTGAGGAAAAGGTTGTAAATTTAAGAGGGGTGGTGATGAAATTTCTGCAGTGGTACAAAAACTAAACACAGGTGTTGTCAGGTCCAAGAGGTCAGTTCATAGAACTCTATTCCTGTAGAGGTAAAATTTACTTAGAGTTGATTTTTGAAAAGTAAAAAGGTGGAATGAAATTGGAAATTAGGCTGTCTTTGTTGTGTGGCTGCAAGCATGCATGGGAAGGCTCAAGAATTCTCTAATGAAGTCAGAAGGTATAAGATTACTTTGTGGGCATTGTGTATGTATCCTAGATTAGATAATTCATTCACAGTGGATCTCACTGGAAGTTTGTTGACTTCCAGTCAGAAAAGCTTAGGAGAGTGATAAATGGAGGTTTGTTTACAGTTTCATAGGTTCATAGGTGTGTACTAGGCTAATGGCCCTATAGCCTTTACAAGCCTAGCCCATAGGATTACCCTGGCATCGTGCCACCCAACCTTAGTTCCCAGTGCCTCTGTCGAGTAAAGCCACTGGAGTGATCCCTGGGGAGACTTTTCTATTTCCCATCCACTCATCAAGATTTCTCTTGAAGAGGGCCAGTGAGGTGCTCTGCTTGACATGTATGGGAAGTCTATTCCATAGCATGGGCAGTCTCTGGGTTATGAACCTGTCCCTCCAGCATGTTCTGTTGATTGTGGCAATGAGGTTGAGGTCTCTGGAGCATGTGGTGCAGAGGGATTGGGATTTCTTTAGATGTAGCATTTCTAACAGAGCTGAGTCAGACATGGCTTTGAAAGTCAAGCAGAGATCGCCTCTAAGTAGACGAAATGAGACAGAGAACAGTTGGAGTTTTCTGAGTCTGTCCATATAGGACAATGATATTTGATATTAGTTGTTTAGTTTTCAGTCTATGAGTGGCCTGTTTGGTAAAGTTCTTCCGAGTTTTGTAATGGTCAAAGTTGTATGAAGTGTTTCCACATTTCCCAGGCTTCATCAAACAGTTTAATTTGGGATTTAAGCTGTTTAATGAGCTATTCACTTCTGTTTCGGGGGGGGGGGGGTCAATACCCTTGAAATCACTGGGAAGTGAGAATCCTGAAGAAAGCGTAGTAAGTCTGTTAGTTTAGTGTTAGAAATGTTAGCATCAGAAAGGGACAGTACTGGGGACCAATCAGTAGTGGCGAGCTTTGAGTGTAGAATGGGAATTTTTTTTGTTATAAACACCTTTATTGAATTATCACTTGTGACACAGGCAAATTTACATTTATACAAAAGTAATCAAACTCTATTAACAAACATTATACTTCACGTATATTGCTATATATCATATAACCTAAGTAACATTACATAAATTATTCAATTCCTGCCCTTTTTTTAAACAAGAAACATCTTTATTAAACCATCACTTAAAGCAGTCATACATTTATAGAAATGAAAACAAACCACACTGACACAATCCTAGTTCAAGCGTTTTACATTACAAACCATGCTGACACACTCCCAGTTGCAAACATTATACATCACTTATAGTCTACCCAATCATTTTCAATCAAACATTACATAGTTCATTTAAGTCCTGTCATCTTCTAAACTTCATTCCTCCCCTCTATGTATTGTTCCCACAATTCCCATTTCTTCTTAGGACTGACCTTTGAAAGATATTAGCGTCAGGGTTATTTGACTATGTAGATTTTGTACAGAGAATGTGATGAAGCAATAATCAATCACTAAAAGTGGAGGACACATTGTTGGTTTGGGATGGGTTGTAATAATGAGGTTAAAAAGTGAATGGTGATTATATTTGTGGTTGGATCTTGTTGAGCTATCTACTAGTTTAAAATAGGCTGAGATCTACAAAAAATTCAGATAAGTCATCCTTAACTGGGCCCAGAATGCATAGAGTAAAGTCACCCAAGATGAAGATGCTTTTATTTGGTTCAAAATGAAAAAGGATGGATAGGAGTATTTTTTTAATTTTTAGAGAGTGGTAGGACTTGGCAGATAGTAAATAGTTAAATATAGGTAGTGAGAAGACTTGGCTGGAAGTTTAATTAGTAAACATTTGGGATTGGATGAATTGTCTTGGGAAATAATTGAGATGTTAGTAGAGGATTTCTGCAGTAGTATAAAATAACCAGCAGGTCTGCCACCAGGCTGGGCATTAAAAGAATAAATATACCCTAGGAATAAATAAAGTGTATGAAAAGGAGTATTGATTACATTTCTGCAGTGGTACAAGTTCCAAGGGTAGATATTGTTAGGTTTAAGTAGTTAGTTCTTAAGAATCTGTTCGAGTAAAGGTAAAAGTTGCTTAGAGGTCATTTATAAGAAGTAAAAATATGAAATAAAATTGTAGACTTAGGCTGTCTTTGTTAACTTCTCCAAATCTTTTGGGTTTCTAATACCATGACGGGAATGGACCCCATTCCTAAGTCAAAGTACGATTAAAGTTCATGAAATTAGTATTGTTTCAGTCTTTGATGTCAGCCAGAAGTGCTCTTCGCAGCACCTGCAATGTGCCCAGTAATGACTCCTTTTGCAATTTGTACAGGGTTACATGTATTGGTAACATCTGTAAATACGACTGTAGATTATTTTTTATAAGTCCAGTTGCTCCGACTGCTATCGGAACTGTCTGGGTATCTATTCCACATTGCTCTCATTTCTGCCTGCAAATCCTGATATTTTATGACTTTGTGTCTCTTTGTACACAAGACACTGTGTCACTGGGTGTGGCAATTTCAATAATAGCATCTATCTTTTGAACTGTTGGTGATGGGTGATCCCATGTGACGCAAACCACCATTTTTTATGATGCTTTGTGGCTCATGTTTCCAGTGTTTTTCAGCCACTTCAGTACCATAATGTTTGCACAATCCCCAGTCCAACAGTCTTGCCACATTATTATACCTTTCAATATACAGTCCTTCTGCCATTAGTATGTCACAATCAGGAACAAGGTGCGCGACTGTTTCCAATTTTGTTTTACAAAACTTACATTTGTCTGTTTCTCCCACATGTTCAGTGGACTTTGTAAATCATCGTGTACGTAGCCCACTATCTTATGCCGCCAATATTAACCTTTCATCTCTTGGTTTGAATTCACATTTTCTTAACCATTCCTGTGTTCGTTCCTGGTCAACATGAGAGTCTTCCAGAAGTTTTCTGTACTTGCAATTATATTTATGCATTTTCCACATTTCTTGCCTTCTCATCTAGTCCTTCACCTTATATTCTTTCTTTTGTTTTTTGGCACATTCAGTTGCTGACTGATTTTTATCTACTTCTGGTTTGATTTCCATTTCTGCTTGATGTCAATATGGTTCTGCTAGACTACGCAGAAAAGTAATTTTAGATTTATTATCCTCATGTTTCAAAACTTTCACTATGTTTGGTGCTTGTGAGGTCAGCAGATATGTGTGCAGTCCCACAGTTCTAAATCTATACATGTAATCAATTTCAAGCAGGCCCATCCCTCCTTTGGAACAAGGAATATATAATCTTGGTATGCATTGATTTTGACAAATCATTTGGTGAGCATGAAGCTTGTTTTCCTGTCTAGTCTATCCAACACGCTTTGGGGCTAGTCAATCACTCCAAAATGTAAGTTAGGACAGGAAGAGCAAATTGGTTTATAGCCTGAATTTTGTTCCTAGATGTCAACTTTGTTTTCAAGATTTATTCTAAAGTATTGCTTACTAAGTTTTCTTCACATTTGTACACGTTTTATTGTTATTCCTTCAATTCCCAAATATTTATACACTCCTTCTTGCTCAATTTCTTTTATATCACTTTCTTGTCCCAAAATTATGTTTTCCTGGTGCTGCAGTTTTCCTGCTTTAAATATTGCTTTTGCACATTTATCAAGACAAAATGACATTCTTATATCATCTGAAAAAGTTTTGACAACCTGCAGTTGTGCTTTCCATTCCTCATCTGATGAGCTGTACAGTTTTAAATCATCAACAAAGAGAATTACACTTTGTTGTTCTCTACGAGTCAAATTATAGCCATGGCCTAAATAGATAGCTTAATGGGCTAAGAGCAAGACAGACAACAGCTGTGACAGTCACCCTGGAATATCCTCCTTTGAATTTTTATCCCTGGAATAATAATTTGTCCTTTATCATGGCTTAATTGCAAAGTAGCCTGCCAATGTTTCATGGTCACTGTAATGTAGTCCATCAGTGTAGGGTGTATCTTATGCATCTTTAAGCACCCTTTTATCCATGAATGTGGGATACTATCAAAAGCTTTTTATACTCAATCCATGCCATACTTGGATTCTTCCCCTTTTTACAGTTCTCCACTATGACTGTATTTAACAACAAATGATCCTTTGTTCCATATGACTTCCTTTTATTGCCCTTTTGTTCTACTGCCATAATCGAGTTTTTTCTAAATGACTATAAACTCTGTCAGCATCAATTCCAGTGTGTAGTTTATACGTTGTTGGAAGGCAAGTTATTGGTCTATAGTTTTTAGGGTAGCTTGCAGGTTCACTCTTAAGTAGAACCATTGATTTTCTTGTTGTTAGCCAGGTTGGTGTCTGTTCAGTGTGCACATATAAATAGTTCTTACTCTTAGCTAAATCTACATGCAAAGAGGTTAATACTTTTAATCAGAAGTTAGGTACTGCATCTGGGCCTGGGGTTTTCCAATTAGAGGCTTTTCTTAACTTTGTTTCAATATCTCTGGCTGTTACTTCATCCCATTTCATATCCTGTACCTTTAAACTTCTCATTCTTTCTTTTACTTTTTCTATCCATTTAGCATCTTTGTTATGTTCTACAGGATCTTCATAAATACTTCTCCAAAATGTATCTATTTCTTCTTTTTTTGGTGTTTTTTCAATTCCTTTTACCTTGTTTCCCATTTCTCTGTAAAACTTTTTTGGGTCATTAATAAAGTGCTTATTTTGTACTTTTCCTTTGTCTTTATCTGCATGTCTTCTATGTTTTTCCACCTGTGCTGAGATGTTTACCTTGTTATTTGCGATAGTGCATGATAGATTCTGGTCTGTTCTAATACTGTCTATTGCTTTTATTACATCAATATTTCTTAGTATTTTTGTTGATCTGTTCCCTCGTCTATATTCTTCTAACAGTGACACTTCTTGTCTTAACTGCTTTATAGTTTCTCTATTCGATACTTCCATGATGGTATTCAGTTTTTCCCCTTCTTTTCCCTCACTACCCTGTGTTCTTTTGGTAGGACTTTATCAGTTATTAATTTAGATACACAGTAATATATCCTGTTTACTTCTGTTATATTGCATGAATTTCTATGGAGAGTCCTAATTACTGTGTTCATTTGTTTTGTCAAACTTCTGACTTTTGGGGTTTTACTGACCTTCTGCAGTCTATTTCTTTCATTGATCTTAATCTATCTCTGTTAAAATCAAGCAAGTCTTCTCTTAGCTCATATTCTTCTAAACTGAAGGCACATTTTTTATTTTCCATTTCCTGTGGGCATTCTATAAAAGTTATATAGCATCTTCCTGTGGCACATTCTCTTCAATTTCATCCTGTGCCATCCGTTGCTCTGTCATATGGGAACTCACTTGCCTATCGCACCTCAACATTGACTGTGTCAGAGTTTCCACAGTTTCCTGTTCCTTCCCTTGCTGTCCAGCTTCACGTGGATGTTTATACTGGTTTCCTGTGGAAGGCTTCAAAATATCCTCATATGGCACCTGACCAACTGCTTCCCATTGCACTGGTTTCCCCTTAATTTGGATATCCATTGCTCTATCCTGTTGTGGTGCTTTCTGAATTAGATTTTCTACACTGAATCCTTCACTGTGCAGATACTCCAAAACCTCAGTTTCTATTTCTTTATCTTCTCCATTACTAATCTCCTTTTCTACTTTTCCTCTTTGTTTTCTTATTTTTTGTGTTGTAAAGTTTTCCATGTCTGGAATCTGGATTCATTTGCCTGTATTTCTCTTTTAATATCTCTGGTGCTGCTCTTTTTGTATTGGTTAGTTTTGCGTTCTCCTTTGTATAAATATTACACCATATTAAATCTCTTTTTCTTTCTCATGTCCATATTTCTTCTTCAGATGTCTCCTGATCTTCCTGCTTCTCCTTACTTTGGGGACTCACTCCATCTTGCTGTGATGTAACCTGTGTTATACTTTCTACACCAAATCCTTCACTTCGCAAGCACGCCATAACTTCAACTTCTATTTTTTTAACTTCTACTTTACTAATCTTCTTTTCTACATTCCCTCTTTGTGATATTATTTTCTTTATTGTGAAATTTTTCATATCTGGATGCCTTCGCCTGTATTTCTCTTTGAATATATTTGGGGCTGCCTTCTTTATATTAATTAATTTGGCTTTCTCTTTTGCATAAATATTGCACTATATCAAATCTCTCTTTCTTTCACATGTCCATATTTCTTTTTTATACTCTTCAAAAATCTCTAGGTTTTGTTTATATTTTTGCATGCCGTCAGATGCTGCTTTTTCCAACTAGATCAATGTTTCTTGTACTGTTTTTCACAAATCTGTTGTATTAATGAATACAAATGTTTATGTCTTTGTTGGGTTTCACTTCATAATACTGAAATATCACAATACTGAAATTCAGAACACTGAAACCAAAATCCTGAAAGTTCAAAATCCTGAAAACTCAAAATACTGAAAACACACAGCATACATATACAGAGTTTAAACAAGATAAATCATATTACTTTCCACCAAGTATAAGCAGGGGGACAAGCCCCCTCCATGCACCCCCCCCGATATTTAAATATATCAACGACAAGATTGCACTTCACTACACTAAGTGCAATCTTGGAGTTGATATATTTAAAGTGCAGGGGGTGTGGGGGTGTGCAACTCTTCACATGGGGGGGTGCAGGACCTATATATATATATATATATATATATATATATATATATATATATATATATATATATATATATATGTGTGTGAATGGAAATGCGGGTATATAATGTTCATTAGAGACTGCACACAATCCAATGGACAAATATAGAGAACTATTTGAATAGTGAAGAATTTCATTTGAAAGAGCTGTAGCAAAAGCTATGAGGACTGTCATCACGCTATTTTTGAACAGATACACTCCACTGCTGAGGCTTCATCTATGACAACAACAGTGGGCACAAGGCTGAAAACCAGATTACCCAGTATTCATGTTCCATGTATCAGGTGCTCTTTCAAAAAACCAATTAGTACACATCATTCCTATAGAATCTTCTACATAGGTTGTCTGGTGATTTTCTACTACTTTTTGATAACCCCAAACATTCCCAGAGGTAGTCTCTAAATGCTCTATATACCTGAATAAGATCTCCTCTTAGATAGCTATAAGAGACACTGTACAAGATCATATATTTTAGTCTTTCATAATAACTTAAATGTTCACATCCATTGATGTCCTTGGTATATTTCTGCTGTACTCTTTCCAGTTTACTCATGCTTGTTTTCCTATAAGGTTTCCATAAAGTTATTCAATAATCAAGTTTTGGTCTAATGTAATTAACAAATAATGACTTCATTATTTCTGATTTCTTAGACTTTATAATATAAAACATTTAGTTCTGTAACTATCATTAACCAATTGGTTGACATGATGAGAAAAACTCAAAGCTGGCTCTACCCATATACCCAGGTCCTTAAATAAATCTACATTTTCAGTCACTGAGACATGTATCAGATAGTCACCTTTCAATTTCTGTCTCCCAAATCTCATACCAAAGCTGACTACAACCTCCTAAGGGATGGTATCTGTAGCTTCACACCACAGCTCCCCTCATTGCATGCAGACACCAATGCTGAACAGTATGCCAGTACAGTATACAAGCACTTGTGCAACGGCATGGACTCAGCCATGCCCAGCAGAACTAAAACCTGCTCCTTAAGGAAACACAAACCTGTCTGGTGGACATCCTCTATCAACAGGCTACAATAAAAAGAAACTGTTGCCCAAGAGTAAAAAGGAACAAATTCCAAATTGGAAAAACTCCCTCAGCCTTAACAAGCAAATTAGATCACTAGTGAAAATGTCCAAAGCCAATTATGAATCAAAACTAGCCTCCAAAACATAAGAAAACCACAAAGCATTCTTCAGTTATGTCAGAAACCTCCATGGCAAACCCAGATTTGTAACGAATTAGTACTTAACGGTGTCACTTATACTGATCCTGTTGACTTAGCCAACCTGCTAGCAGATAGGTTCAGCACAAACTTCACCCTCTGTCCCCCCCAAAGGCCCATTCAGCATCCCCAATACATGTTCTGCACCTCACATCTCAGCAGATCAAGTGTTAAAGGCCCTATCCAAGGCAAATAACACAGCTTCCATGGGACCTGAAAGTATCCCAGGTTGTATTCTGCACCATCTCCAGCAAGAACTAGCTTCACCATTGAGCACCCTATTCAACCACAGCCTAAGTACAGGCTTAATTCCAGCAGAGTGGAGAACTGCCATTGTCATCTCTTTGTATAAAGGGGGTGCCACTACTGACACTGGAATCTATTGCCCCATTAACTTGACAAGTCTGATCTGTAATGCCATGAAGCGTATTATTATTATAGATTTCTTAAACAAGGACATAGGCAATCTCCAGGCACTTGACCCCACCCAGTACAGATTTGTGAAGGGCAAATCTTGACTGTTGAACCTGGTTGACTTCTTTGAGACAGTCACCAAGGCCCTGGATGAGGGAAAGTCAGTACACACAGCTTACCTTGACTTGGCCAAGGCCTTTGACACTATCCCCCACTCTGGTATCATTGAAAAGCTAACAACATGGTGTAAATCCTTATCTCAACAGGTGGGTGGCCAGCTGGGTCACTGATAGGACTCACAAGGTCAAAGTAGGGGCCTCCACCTCTGACAGCAGACATGTCACTAGTGGTGCTCCCTGGGGATCTGTCCTGGGACCTCTGCTGTTTGGCATCTACTTCTCAGAGGTCCACACATAGACAAAAGGCCTGTGGCTGACCAAGTTTGTGGATGACTGTTAGTTGGGTGCTGTCTTTGACTCCCCAAATGATGTTAACATGCTGCAAGAGGGTCTTACAGCAACAAATAACCGGTATCAAAGTTATGGCCTTAAGTTAAATGCAAAAAATATATTATCATACCATTTGGCAAAAACATGGCCCCTACTGATTACCACATCAACAGCAACCTCCTAAGCACACAACCTGTGATGAAAGACCTAGGTACTCAGGTTGACAACAATCTCACATTTGATCATCATGTGGCGGCAGTGGTCAGAAAAGCTTTTTACTTGGTTCATCTCACAAGTCGAGGGATTGCATCCAGAAAAAAAATAGGTTATTACTTCTCTGTACTCCTCCCTCATTAGGTCAATAATTGAGTAGAACACCCCATTTAGTAAGTACCTCTACAAATACCTGTACCAACTGGAAAGGCCATAGAAATACCTCACAAATAGAATTCATGGCCTCCAACACCTGTCCTATGCAGACAGGCTCAAAAAACTATCACTCTACTCGGTATTGTACAAATTGCTCAGAGGTGATCTGTGTCTCACCTGCAAGGCAATTTAGGACCCTGCCCTACTAGATATGCTCCATATCCATAACTCTAACTGTTCACGCATCACCCACTCAAAAGGCCTAAATCCAATATGCAACATCAACAAAACCTGCTACAGAGACACATTTGTCTCCCAGAGGCTGCCTGTCTCTGGAATAGACTTCCCATACACGTCAAACAGAGTACCTCACTGACCCACTTCAAGTACAACCTTGATGAGTGGATGGGAAACTACAAATTTGTCCCAGGGGTTCCACCTGTGTCCCTCACTGACACGGGCAACAGACGATGACTGAGGTTTCTTTTTTTGGGGAAAAATTCTTGGCTAGACTTGTAAGGGCCCCAGGGCCATTAGCCTAGTAACTTCCTATGATCCTATATGTATTTATCAGCATATTATTCTCCTGTGCCCAAACTGTCAATTTAGTCAAGTTTTTTTTTTTTTCAGACATGCCCTATCTGTAACACGTAATCAGTTTACCCAATTTCAGGTTGTGTCATCTGCAATGCAGACTATAGAACACCTCAAATGAAAAAGATATGTCTTAAAGAACAACCTAAACAAGTAATGGCCTAGCAAGAATTTCATCTGTCCAACTGCTGTATGATACTTGTTCATAGGTTCATAGGTGTTTACTAGGCTAACAACCACAAGGGCCTTTTTAAGCCTGGCCATACATCCCAAATTTCTGATAAGTTCTGATACCTTTGATAAATGTAAGCAGGGATTTGAGAGATGAAATATTTACAAGCAGGGGCCTGGGAGATTAACCATTTACAGGTTGCCTGTGTCCATTAGAGACATAGATGCCAAACCAGGGATGAATTTCCTGTTTCCCATCCAATTGTCCAATTTGCACTTGAATTGGTTTAGGGAGGAACTCTGCTTCACATGGATGGGGAGCCTGTTCCATAGACGGGGTAGTCTGTGGGATACATACCCATCTTTGCAGCAGGTCCTATTTAAATCACAGGCAAGATTTAACTCTTTAGAATTGCAACCGAGGAAGGGACAGGGATGCAAACATTGGCACCGTCTGAATCCTGCAACCAAGAAAAACATGATCCTGAGAAGGAGTCAGAAAAGACTTTTTGAAATTTATAGTGAATGACAGGCTCTGAAGAAGGGAAATGGCAAAATGAAGATTTTGAAAAAGGGTCTCTGGAGTGGTTGCCTGACTCAACAGGTCATCTAAGTAAGGTAATATTTGGATCCCTCGAAGCCTGCAAAAAGCAATCACAGGAGTAAGGCATTTGGTGAGCACCCATGGGGCAGTAGAAAGGCCAAAGGGCAAAGCAGAGAACTGAAAATGCCAGGAAGCAACAGAGAAATGCAAAACCGTCCTGAAAAGAGGATGGAGTGGAATATGGAGATAAGAATCCTTGAGATCCAGTGTCATCATAGATGCCTGAGGGAGTAAGTGAGGAAACAATCTGAAGGGACAACATCTGAAAGAAATGCACTTTTAGGAAAGTGTTTAGATGGGACAGGTCTAGAACAGGTCTCCAAGTTTTGTGGATATGCATGAGGTCCATCAGAGTGGGATCTGACAATGCCTTGTATGCCAGGCATAGATCTCTCCTCAAAAGCCTATAGGAGACAGAATACAGAGAGAGGACATTGAGGCTGTCTGCAGAGCACATTTACTTACGCTCTATATTCTTTTAGTGAGGAACCTCTATAGACACTCCAATTGTTGGATATGCCTGGTTAGGTACATACCAAAGGGGATATAGTACTCAATGATTGGTCTAATGAATGCCGAATACAGTGGAACAATGACTTCCTTGGACTTAGATGCCATACCTTTGTTTATAAGTTGTGCAACATAGAATGATTTCCTCACTACTGTAGACACATGACGGTCAATGGCTAGAGTACTATCTACATGTGTCCCTAAGTCCCTGACTACTGGGTCAACTCTAAGGGATGTGTTGTCAATATGATAGTTACCAGGGGCGGATGACTTCCCAAAGGATACTATTATGCATTTCTTGGCATTTAATTTTAGTCCATGTATCTGACACCAGTTGTCTGTCTGTGTCAGCCTCTCCTGGAGAACACTTGTGTCAGTGTAGGATTCAATGACAGCTCCTAATTTGTAATCATCTGCAAATTTAGTCAGCTAGAGACCAGTGACATTGGCCTTGACTTCAGAGAAGTAAATGCCAAAAAGAAGCGGTGCAAGAAATGATCTCTGAAGCACTCCACTTGTGACTGGTCTTTTTTTAGAAGTGGACTCCCCAATTTTAAATTGCTGGGTCCTGTCTGTGAGCCAGTTGCCTATCCACTGGGTGACATGCGAGTTTGTACCTAACCTCTTTAGTTTGTCAGCAATGTCCGAGTGGGGGATTGTGTCAAATGCCTTGGCCAGGTCAAGGTAGGCAGTGTTAACCATTTTTCCCTCATCCATTGCTTTGGTTACCTTCTCAAAGAAGTCCACCAGGTTGTGTAGGCATGATCTGCCCTTGATGAAACCAAACTGGGTTGGGTCCAGTTTCTGAAGGTTTACTATATCTCTGTTGATCATCTCTATGATAGTTCTTTCCATGGCTTTGCATATAAAACTAGTGAGACTTATGGGTTTGTAGTTTCCAGGGTCTGTAGATGGTCCACCTTTGTACAGAGGGATGACTGCTGCTGTTCTCCATTCATGAGGAATGAAGCCTGTTTGGAAGCTATAGTTAAACATTTATCCCAGAGGCTCTGATAGGTCATGTTTCATACTATTTAGAAGGCATCCTGGGATACTGTCTGGGCCCATTGATGCAGGGTTCTTGTAATGCAGCTATCCATCTTATCAAAAGTAAATCAATAGCTGTTTTGATTTATTGATCAGTATTTTGTGTATGACCCTGTCAAATGCTGAAGTTAAATCTATACAAATTATATCACAGCATCATTTGTCATTCATACCTGTTATTATACTGTTATAGATGGTGTTACAGGTGGTAATACATCTATTTTCAACATATGCATGCTGATATCTGGTTTCAAGACCCAACCTTTCCAATTCTGACAATAACTTATCCAATATTGCCTTCTCCATTATTTTTCCACAACACAAAAGTAGACCTAAAGCGTGTGTATGACTCTGGGTTTGTCCTACTTCTCTTTCCCTTAAAGACAAGTTTAATAAGCGCATGTCTCCCATCTTAAGGAATTTCCCTATATTTATACGACCTAGTAAATAATGGATATAATGGTACTATAAGTTCTTGCTGAACTGTTCTCAGGTCATCATTACTAATTTTGTCTCCTCCCAGTACTCTCTTTGGATCCAGTTTGCATAGTTCTTTTTCAATATAATCTATTTTGATTCTGGTATCTGATGTTACCTGGATATCACTAGAACAACTTATCAACCCCTTTGTGGAGCAACACTGTTTTGCATAAGATTTTGTAAATATATTTATAGTCTGCTGTTTCTGAGAATAAATTTTAGAATCTACACACTGTTTATCAATTTGTACGTCTTTACTCCTTCCACATCTTATGCATGTATAAAAATAGTTTCCTGTTATGGTCAATATTTTTATATAAATTTTCTTCAAGTTTTTCTTGATTTTGTCTGACACTATGCTTAATTTGTTTGCCCAGTTGTTTATTTCAGTTTTCAAAGTTGCAGTTCAACCTATTTTCCATTTATTATATTTTTTGTCTCTCATCTTAATGAGGTATCTTGTTCTTATGGAAATATATGACTCAGATGTTGTATGCCTAGATCCTGATGTTAAGCATATTTTTTGATGTTTTGCACTCAAACAATTTATCTTTCAAAACTTTCCACATTCCTTTTACAGTTTTTCATCTGAATGCATCACTCCAATTAGTTTTACATAATGAATATTTTGTTTCCATATAATCTGTAATTAATCTTCTGGGCATTGGTTTAGATTTCAGTTTGGCAGAATTATCTAGCAACAAGTTAACCTTTATAACCCCATGATCACTGCATATCAGTGATGGTAAAACTTGATATGAAGTAAAGTACAGTTGTGTAAAATCTTACCATAATGGTAGATGTCCTTGCCTTCACTGCTGCAGTATTGTTAACAGAAGGGATTCCCTGCCGTGGAAGCCCAAATGTCCGGCCAGTATACCAAAGACTACTTGTTGCTTTTAAAAGGTATGCCAAATGTCATCCAAATGCTCCTTGTGTAGTGTAGGGCATAAAGGTGACTTTCAGGCCTACCATAATCAGAACTGAATGTCCGAGTAGGAACTCAGCCTGAGAAACCCAAGGGGTAACCAGTACATCCAAGAAGGCATAAGACTAGGGGGAAGGAGGGAGGGAGCGAATACTGCAGCAGTGAAGGCAATGACATCTACCATTGTGGTAACATTTTATACAACTGTACTACGTCTTTACATTCACTGCTGCATTATTCTTAAATTATGGGAGAATGCCAAAGCTCAAGATGAAACTTGGGAGGGGGAAGGCACAGAAGATCACCCTAAAAAGCCATGAAGAATGACACTAGCAAAACCAGCCCTTGCTCCAGAAATACCATCCAACTTGTAGTGCTTGGTAAAGGTATGCACAGAAGTCCAGGTAGCTGCTTCAAGAATAGAATTAATATCTAAGCCCTTGAAAAAAGCACCAGAAGAAGCCACAGCTCTAGTAGAATGAGCCTTAATTGAAGAAGGAAGGCTCTTGCCATGAAAGGTGTAACAAAAGGAAATAGCCTTAGAAATCCAAGAAATTGTTTGCTTGTATACAGCAAGTCCCAAAGATCTAGGATGAAAAGTAACAAATAACGGATCAGATTTTCTAATAGCCTTAGTCTTATCCAAATAAACCCTGAGTTGCCTATGCACGTCCAAAGTATGCAGCACCCTTTCACTGTCAGATTGTGGACAGGGGAAAAAAGTAGGCAGATTAATAGACTGATTCAGTGATAGCTCATTAACCACCTTAGGCATAAAAGAAGGGTTAGTGTGCAAGGACACCCTATCCTCATGAAAGACCAAAAAAGGGAGGACAAGCCATAGGGGCCTGCAACTCAGACATCCATCTGGCAGAAGTAAGAGCTAACAACTGAACAGTCTTCCAGGAACAATGTAGCAAGGAAACTGAAGCAGTAGGCTCAAAAGGAGCCTGAGTCAACTTTTTCAAAACAAAATTAAGATCCCAGGGAGGAAGAACAGGCTTCCTGGGAGGTCTAACATTTAAGACGCCTTTAAGAATTGTTTAACCTCAAATCTAGAAGCTAAAGGAGGAGAAAAAAGCAGAAAAAGCAGACAAGTAGAGATAGCTGATATGTGGGCCTTAATAGAAGAATATGCCTAACCAGCATTGAGCAACTCACACAAATAAGACAGAACCAAAAGAACATCCACAGTAAGTGGGTCCAGGTTACGAGGGAGATACCAAATAGAAAATCTATTCCATTTGGATAAGTAGGATTTCCTAATAGTAGGTTTCCTGGCCTCCTGCAGGACTTGCAGCACATCTTCAGAAAAAAAGGTGTCTGTGAAGAATCAAAATCCTATCGCTCACAGTGTCAGTTGAAGCGTGGACAGGTGGAGATGGATGTCCTCCAAGAGGGTCTCACCCAAACAAATGACTGGTGTCAGAAACATGGCCTCAAGCTGAATGCAAAAAAATGCATCATCATCCCCTCTGGGGAGAGTGACGTCCCCACATATTATCACATCAAAAACAATGTCCCAAACATGCAATCAGTCGTGAGAGATTTGGGCACCCAGGTTGATAGCAACCTGACTTTTGATCACCATGTTGCTTCCGTTGTACGGAAATCTTTCTACATGGCCCACCTCATAAGTAAGGGTATCTCATCCACGGACACAGAAGTCGTAACATCCCTGTATTCTTCCCTTATAAGGCCAGTTATTGAGTACAACGCCCCCTTCGGCATGTACCTCACAAAGCACATGCAGCAGCTGGAGAGACCACAGAGGTTCCTTACCAAGAGAATCCAGGGCCTCAAACATCTATGCTACACAGATAGGCTAAAAGCCCACTCCTTCTACTCAGTTTCATACAGACTCCTCAGAGGTGACCTCTGTCTGGCATACAAAGCAATCTCAGACCCCACCTTAATAGGACTGCTGCATATCTGCAAGTCAAGCTCCACTCGAGTAACCTGCACACGCAACCTCAACCTGGTCTGTGACATCAATAGGGCTTGTTGGTGGGACAGATTTGTATCCCAGAGACTCCCCCATCTGTGGAATAGACTCCCTCTCCACATCAAGCAGAGTACCTCATTATCCCTTTTTAAGTGCAACCTGGATAACTGGATGGGAAACAGAAAATACACCCCTGGGATTCCACCTGTGGCTTTGGGTGTTGACTTGTCTAAACATGGGCTAAACTCTTGGCTATGCTTATAAGGGTCTTAGAGCCAATAGCCTAGTAACTTCTCATAATCCTATGATCCTATAGATGAGAGATCCCCTGTCTTGTGTGATTAGATCCACCCTGTGAGGTGACTTGTGATGATTGCCCCTGACTAGATGCAGAAGTAGAGGGAACCAGTGCTGTCACAGCCAAAAGGGAGTCACCAGCAAGATTTTGGGAGCATCTTGTTGAATTTGGAACAATAATTTCAGAATGAGGAAGGGGAGGAAATGCATAAAGAAACACCCCCTTCAAAGAAAATGAGAGGATGTCCACCTTCCATACCAGAAAGCTTGGGACTCTGGCACAAAACAGAGGAAGTTGTCTGTTCAGAGGGGAGGCAAAAAGATCCATCTGAGGAGTACCCCACTGGTGGACAATATCCTGAAACACATCCAAGTGAAGCATCCATTTGTGGGACTGAGTTAAGGACCTGCTCAGAGTATCTGCCACAATGTTCTGACCTGAAGGGATATAAACTGCCTGAAGAGTCACTTGATACTTGACAGCAAGATCCCATATCAGAAGTGCCAAATGGCAAAGAAGATAAGATCTCATTCTCCCTGTTTGCTGATATACCACATTACTGTGGTATTTTCTGTGAACACCTTGAGAGGCCCAGGAAAGGAAAGAGGATGAAAGGCCTGAAGAGCCAACAGAAAAGTTCTTGTCTCTTTGACACTGATGTGCTCCTTCTGCTGATGAGGTGACCACACCCCCTGTACTTTTAGGGATCCAAATGTCATCCCCCATCCCATGTCTGAAGCGTCTGTGAACAATTCCTGAGAGGGAAGAGGGGGGTGAAAAGGGATCCCTATATTCAGAGACAACTGATGAAACCACCAGTGAAATTCCTGTCTGAGACAAGGAAGAAGAGGAACTACAAAGTCTAGAGTATATGCATAATGGAGCCACACTGACTTTAGAAACCACAGAAACTTTCTCATGTGAAGTTTTGCCAGAGGGAGCATCAGAATGGTGGATGCCATGAGACCCAGAGCTCTCAGACACTCCATGCTGGTAATGGAAGCCAGAGGAAGAAGAGTTTGAAAGAAAGAAATGAGAGTTAAGGCCTTTGGAGGGAGTAGAGATGCAAGCATTGGCACCATCTGAATCCTGCAACCGAGGAAGGGACAGGGATGCAAACATTGGCACCGTCTGAATCCTGCAACCAAGAAAAACATGATCCTGAGAAGGAGTCAGAAAAGACTTTTTGAAATTTATAGTGAATGACAGACTCTGAAGAAGGGAAATGGCAAAATGAAGATTTTGAAAAAGGGTCTCTGGAGTGGTTGCCTGACTCAACAGGTCATCTAAATAAGGTAATATTTGGATCCCTCGAAGCCTGCAAAAAGCAATCACAGGAGTAAGGCATTTGGTGAGCACCCATGGGGCAGTAGAAAGGCCAAAGGGCAAAGCAGAGAACTGAAAATGCCAGGAAGCAACAGAGAAATGCAAAACCGTCCTGAAAAGAGGATGGAGTGGAATATGGAGATAAGAATCCTTGAGATCCAGTGTCATCATAGAGGCCTGAGAGAGTAAGTGAGGAAACAATCTGAAGGGACAACATCTGAAAGAAATTCACTTTTAGAAAAGTGTTTAGATGGGACAGGACTAGAACAGGTCTCCAAGTGCCCTCTTTTCTGGGCACTAGAAACAGTGTTGACTTTCTACTTGAATAGTACCCTGAGTCAAGAGATTTTGAAGAACCTCTGGGAAAAAGGGAAGTTGTTCCCAAGGAGGCTGAGGAATGCCCATAAATGAGGATGGGATTTCACACCATAAAGTACCTCGATGAATAATCAACAGCAGCCAAGAATCCTGAGTGATTTGAAGCCAAAAAGGAAGAGAAAGAAGAATGTGGCTGGGAAGAGATGGACAGTCATACAGCACCTGGTTTGTCTGGCAAGGAAAGCTTCTCAGTACCTAGAAATTCAGTAACCTTAATAGGAGGAGCCCATTTGCCACTCTTCTTACCTTTAGTAGAAGGGTGGGATTACCTACGAAAAAAGGCAAGCTTAGTGGGGTAGTTTCTGTGAAATGTAGGCACAGGAAAAACAAATACATGTTTAAGTTCCTGTAAGGCTTTACTCTTATCCTGAAGGGATTTGAACAAACTAGCAGCAGCTTTCCAAAATAAAAGTTTAGAATCCAGAGGAGCATCCATCAAATTAGCTAGGCAAACAAGACAACTTGTCAAATCATCCAAGAACTCCTTTGAAAGAAACCTAGCAAGTACAGCCAAGGATAACCATAAGGCCTTTTACAGTTATGTATGTAACTTAAAGGGTAGGACCCAAGCATGTGCACAACTGGTGGCCAACGGTATTACACACACTGACCCCACAGAGATAGCGAACCTGCTAGCAGATAGGTTTGGTGACAATTTCACTCCCTTATCCCCTCCTAACTTACAACAAACCCTCCCCCTAACTCCCCCCCACCTTACATATCTGAAGAGCAGGTCTGCAAAGCCCTGTCCAAGGCAAAGAACATGGCCTGTATGGGACCAGATGACAACCCAGGCTGTCTTCTAAGCAGGCTAAAACATGACCTAGCATCACCACTAAGTACCCTTTTCAATCATAGCCTAATCACAGGGTTTGTTCCTGCGGAATGGAGAAAAGCTACAGTTATTCCCCTCCACAAAGGTGGCCCAGCAACAGACCTAGGAAATTACAGACCCATAAGCCTGACCAGCTTCATCTGTAATGCCATGGAATGTATCATTATGGACCTCATAAAGAATGACATGGGTGACCACCAAATCCTGGACCCTACCCAGTTCTGCTTTGTGAAGGGCAGATCCTGTCTGTTAAATCTGGTGGATGTCTTTGAAAGTGTGACCAAGGCCATTGATGAGGGGAAAACAGTGCACACAGCATACCTTGACTTGGCAAAGGCTTTTGACACAATCCCACATTCCCTTTGGCACAAACAATGTCACTTCACACTATCAAATCAATAATAATACCCTAAGTACCAAAGAAGTGGTAAGGGACCTGGGATCACAGGTTGACTGCAACCTTAACTTCGACCACCATTTGTCTATCGTTGTAAGGAAAGCTTTCTACGTACCTCACTTGATTAGTAACGGCATTGCCTCAAGAGCAAACGAGGTTATAACACCCCCCCCCCTTGACACTTATCCGGTCCATAATTGAGTATAATTCCCCATTCAGTAGGTACCGTACTAAGCATCTGCAGCAATTAGAGAGACCTCACAGGTTTCTAACAAAGAAGATCAAGGGCCTCCAGCTTGTGCCTACACAGACCAACTAAAATCCCTGTCACTATACTTTGTATCATATAGACTTCTTAGGGGACACTTATGCCTGACATACAGAGCAACCCATAACCCAAACTTTAAAAGTTACTGCATATCTGTAAATCAAATGGGTCTAGGGCTAGCCATTCCAGGGACTTAATATGGCCTGCAACTTAAATAGGACATGTTGGAGGGACAGATTTATCTCCCAGTGACTGCCACATCTTTGGAACAGGCTACCAATTCATGTAAAACAGAGCACCTCTATTACACTGTTCAGGAGGAAACTGGATGAGTGGATGGGGCACCATAATGTCTTACCGGGGATATCACCCACAACCCTCCTGGACATGGGCAGTCAACACTAAATGCATTCTTGTGTACTGACTAGTACCTCTACGGTATTACACTGGGTTGAAACGGCTAGGCTTAAAATGACCTCCGGGTCGATAGCCTAGTAATCTCTTATGATCCTATGATCATCAGGTGGATGTTGAAGCTTAAGCCAAGAGTACCTCCTCATCACTGAAGTAAAAACAGCAGCCCTAGAAGAGGCATCTGCTGCATCACAATTACATTTAAAAGAATGACAAATGTCTTGGGAGGATGTCCCTAGCAAGGAAAGAACAGAAGTTTTACCCTCAGAGTCTGGAAAATCAGAAATAAGTTGACAGGCCTGAGAAAGAAGAGCCAACACATACCTAGACATATGGGTCTGATAATTAATACCCCTAAAATCTAGGGTAGCAGAAGTGTAAACCTTCTTACCCAATCTTTCAGTAGTTCTGCTATCCAGAAGGCAATAACTTGGGCGAAGGAAGCAAATGAGACAGCTTATCAGAGGCTACAGACATGACAGAGGGATCAGCAGCAGGACATTTATATAGGAAAGAACAATCCTCAGACACTCTATAAAACCTGTCAGGCTTATTGAGAGCAAGGGACAGAGAATCAGGCACATGAGAGGCATTGCAAAAGGCATCCAGCAAAGCAGCCAAAACAGCAGGAATAGCTGCAGATTTAGGGGATTCCTACTGCGGCAACTCATAGTACCACTTATGGATATCAGGGACCTGAGCACAATCCCATTCAAAACAAATCCATCATCCTAGAAAGTGTGTCCCCAAAGGAAATTTCCTCAAAAGGAAAATTTGGATTAACAGATTCCTCCTCCTCTGCAACATAGTCTAAAGGAGAAGAGATATGAGCAGAATAAGTGAGGGATTCATTATCTGAGTCTGACTCATCAACAAACGAATCTTGTTTTTTAGGACTTTTAAAAGGAGTAGAGAACCAGGGAGAAGCAAGAACTGAAACCCCTTGAGGAGGCTTTAGGGACATTAAAGCATTAAATACCCCCAAAGTGAAGGCCTGTCACTCACTTTGTGGATCCCTAGGAGTAGAAGAAACATGCTTAATTTTTTGTTTCTTTTTTAAGCGAACATCCCCTCCAAAATACTGAGAAGGCTCAGACCCAGGACAGCAGTCAAGCACCACAGTAGGAACTTCTTCCCAACCAAAAACTGAAGAACTCCCATAGGCCCCTCATACAAAATCAACCATGGTTCCCCCAGAACATCCGAGATAGATGCCTGCAAAGCCTCTTTGGATGTGCTGTGAGCCAGACCCTCACTGGCCTCTGACACAGTCGTGGCAGAGAACTCCGACAACACAGTTAGGTGAGCCTCTGGGTTTATAATGACCTTGGGGAAACACCAGGCAAAGGCTGGACAGCGGAAGATTCTGGCTGTACCTTTTTCACCACCTTCTTCTCTAAAGGCTGACCCTCGGTGTGGGAAATTCCTTCCAGTGTATCTTTAGTGGGAACCATAAGATGCTGGTTATCAAGATACAAAAAAAGAGAAGAGAGTCTTTTTGGAGCGAATGCCTGACGTATGGTCATGAGAAGCTCCTAGGCAAAAAAGACACTTATTGTGGTTGTCTTTACAGGGAATCTGTCTCCCATACTGGCATTTACCCTTCCTGGATTACATTAACCACAAGGCGTACAAAAATGTAAGAATAAATAAAATCCCCAATGGGGTACTTATCTGCAAATGCAAAAGAAGTCAGTAAACAGGCATAGGTAGTCACTGGAGAATGAAAATGCGTTCAACTGGCAGAAGACACAAGTAAACAGACTGATGGTAAAAAGATATGTTCAGACTGGCAGCAAAAAAATTCTGATTATGGTACACCTGAACATCACCTTTATGCCCTACACTATGCAAGGAGCAATTGGGTAACATTTGGCTACCTCTTTAAAGCAACAAGTAGTCTTTGGTAGACTGGCCAGTCGATTGGGCTTCATGGCAGGGAATCTCATCTGTTAAGAATATTGCACCAGTGAATGTAAGGACATCAGTAATTTCTTTAGGAAAGCAAACAATGTCTAGTATGTTCCTTTTCCCTGGTAGTGGTTTTTCACAATCTGAAGCAACTGTTGTTCCTGAATGTATGCTGTGAATGATGTTTTTACCATTGCTGTTGAATCAATATTATTCCAGTATGTTTCTGGTAAATTTAAATCCCCAGCCACTATTATTCTTCCCTTCTGTGTTTCATGAAAGAAATGTATAAATTCCTCAAGGTCATCGGCACTTGACTTTGGAGTTATATAACAACTGTAACATTTGTTTTTATTGTCAAAATATATATACCTCACCAGATACCTGCAACAATTGGAGAGATTACAAGAAATTAAAGGATACACAAAACAAGTCATTGGTGGAAAAACTGAAAGCTCTGTCACTGTATTCTGTCTCCTACAAGTTGCTATGGGGTGACCTGTGCCTGGCTTACAGGGCAATTTCTACCTTGTCCTGATGGAAATGCTACACATTTGTAAATCAAACTGCACGAGGGTCACTTAACTAACATAGCCTCGGATATGAAAAGATCATGCTGCAAAGATAGACACATCTCCCAGAGACTGCCACTTCTCTGGAACAAGATTCCAATTCATGTGAAACAGAGCCCCTCCCTGACCCTCTTCAAATGCAAACCTAGATCAATGGATGGGTGACTGCAGATTCACTACTGGGGTGGCACCCATATCCCTCTTGGACAGAGGAAGTCATTATTAACTACCACAGACTCTTACATTTGCAAACTTCACTGACCTAACTACAGAGAAATGGGGCAACTCGTGATAAATATGGCAAGGTTCGTAAGGGCTCTAGGGATGTTAGCCTAGTAACCTTCTATGAACCTATGACCTTTTATATATATATATATATATATATATATATATATATATATATATATGGGATCCATACTGATCACCGAATCACTAACAGCCAGGCATACTTACGCGAAAGTGCTTTTCACCGAAGAAGCACTTTTGGGTAAGTATGCCTGTTGCGGAGGTCATACTATGGTGCGGATAAGGGAAAATTCCCTTTTCCCCACTGTAGTGTGATCTCAGAGTGAGAATATTAAAGTAGGGGGTGTGGGGGGGGGTCCAGGGGGGCTTTCCCCCCTGCAAAAACAATTTAATGTCTTTTTTTTTGTTTAACACACTTTAGTGAAAGCACTTTTTCAGTCAAAGTGCTTTCGCTAAAGTGTGTTCGGCGATAGTGGATTCGGACTGCTGAACTTTCGTTCAACAGTCCTAGATCCATATATGAGTGTGTGTGTGTAGAGAAGGAGAGAAGTGAGTCATATGTTAAGTGATCTAAAATCAAAATATCTATACACAACTGATCTAAGCACAACTGAGAGTAACCCACAAAACATTAAGAAAAAATATTTCTGCAGTGGGATAAGCTCCACTGCACCCCCCCTCCCCCCAAGATTATAACAACTCCATGGTTACATTATAGTGGAAAAAGGGGAAAAACATGAAGTGTACCACTGTTTTGCACAATCCAACACACCATGATTAATCAAACTACAACATTACTTATAAATCTATAATAAAAGTAATACCACTGATCAAAATCAATGGCTTGATTATTAGTTATTGTCAGAGTTATATTTGGTAAAATATAATGGAGAACATCATGAGTCAGCTATGATTATTCTCTTTTTTAAAAAAAACTTGTGATTAGATAAAGTGACAGTTATATCACTTGAATGAAACTCATACATGAATATAACTCTATATATATATATATATATATATATATATATATATATATATATATATATATATATATATATATATACATTTGAGTTACCTTCATTTGATCGAAATTTCATTTGATCTAAGCTTATTTGGTCGAATGTTAATTTGATCGACAACCACTGTTCAAGGCAAATAACAGGGAGTTGTCCCCCTCACCAAGGTCGTGCGACCCTGGAGTTGGTATATATAGTTAGGGGGGGGGTGTGGGGGGCGAAGCCCCCCAACTAGTTTCCGTGAAAAGAAGAAAATAACACAAAAAGTACAGATTATGAACGAAAATAGGTGGGGGGCTTCGCCCCCTGCACACCCCCCTAACTATATATACCAACTCCACGATTACACGTCCTTGGGGAGGGGGACAACTCACTGATATTTGCCTTGATTAGTGGTTGTCGATCAAATGAACATTCGACCAAATGAGTTTAGATTAAATGAAATTTCGATCAAATGAAGGTAACCCATATATATATATATATATATATATATATATATATATATATATATATATATATATATATACATATATATATATATATATATATATATATATATATATATATATATATCTACATACACATATATATATGTGTGTATATATACAGGCCAGGCAGGAGATTCATGAATGGTGCCTAAATGACTACAATGAGCTACAGCCTAGAGTAAAGGAAACTACTGTACAATAAAAAATATTTAAGCAATTTTATCTTTATTTTACTGGTGTTATCAAAGAGAGTCAACTAAAACTGTTACAGTAGAGACTGAGGGAGTATAATAAGCTCAGTCATATTGTCTGGCAGATATATTGTGACAGGACAAGAAGAAATAATTTTATATATTCTGACAGTACATGGAGAAATACTTTCATATATGTGCAAATGCAGGGCCTGTAGAAAAATCAACACACACATATTTACTAAGCATCATTTTCCAGGCTCCCAGAGTCCCAATGAACCAGTGTACTAAAATGTGGCTATTCATAGGTTCATAGGTAGGTATTAAGCTATTTGCCCTAGGGCCTATATAAGCCTAGCCAAAAAGGTACCCTGGCTTTCACCACCCAAGAAAATTATTTTCTTGTGCCCCTGTCAAGCAGAGCCACAGAAGTGATCCCTGGGGTGAATTTCCTATTTCCCATTCAATCATCAAGATTTTTCTTGACGGAGCTTCGTTTGATATAGATAGGTAGTTTGTTCCAGAGTATGGGAAGTCTCTGGGACAGGAATCTATCCTTCCAGCATGTTCTGTTTATTGTGGTGACAAGGTTTTGGTCCCTAGAGAATGTAGCTCGGAGGGATTGGGATTTCTTTAAGTGGAGCATGTCCAACAGCTCTGGGTTTGACATAGCTTTGTATGTTAGGCAGAGACCACCTCTGAGTTGGTGATATGTGACAGAGTAAAGCTGGCATTTTTTGAGACGGTCTGTGTAGGGCATCTGTTTGAGGCTGGTAATCCTCTTTGTAATGTATTTCTGTGGCCTCTCCAGTTGTTGTAGATGTCTTGTGAGGTACATACCAAAAGGAGTGTTGTCCTCTATAATGGGTCTAATGAGTGACAAGTAGAGGGGAACAATTACTTCTTTTTTCCTGGATGAGAAACCTTTTGTAATGAGGTGTGCCATGTAGAAAGATTTCCTGACTACTGTGGCAATGTGAACTAAAAAACTGAAAACGAAAAGTCACACAAGCCACGAAGCTCCGAACAAGTACTGATTTATTAAAGTTAAGCACTTTTCGTTGCCGCACAAGCAGCAACTTCATCAGACATTAAACAATTTACTCCGATAGAATATATAAATTAACTTACAGTCATATGATTACATTCAAGTCAGCTGAGTTGCATCTCATGAATGTTAAAACTCGTGAGAATTGAAGATTTAAAAGTGTGTACTTAAAATAATAACAACGTTACACATGATCGATTCTATAATAACAATCAACAAGCATACTCATACTCATAAAAATAAGAATATATATTGTTCTGTAGTTAGTGTAGAATGTAGCCTGGGATGTTGTCAGGTCCCATGGATGCTGTGTTCTTGGCTTTGGAGAGTGTGTTTTTTACTTGTGCAGCCGTGATTACAGGAACTTTGCATTCTTCCTGTATAGAGATGGGCACTTTAGGGCGTGAGAGGGGGGTAAAGTTAGCACTGAACCTATCTGCCAGGATGTTGGCAATATCAGCTGGTTCTATATATTTAGTGCCACTGTGCTGTAACTCATAGCAGATCTGAGTGTTGCCATTGAGATTCTTGACATAGCTATAGAATGCTTTGTGTTGTCTTTAGAATCAGTGGCAATTTTGTTTTCATAACTAGCTTTGGAGGATTTTATGAGGGATCTCAGCTTCTTACTGAGGCTGACCAGGGAGCTCCTCCAGTCATGGGATTTTACTCTTTTTTGCAACAGTTTCTTTCTTTTGTTGCAGAGTTTGTTTATGGCAGGGGACCACCAGATTGGCTTCCTTTTTTTGGAGAATAGCATCTTGGTTCTGTTAGGGATAGCTTGATCCATGCACTCGTGTAAGTGCTTATAAAGTGCATTTATGTAGGATTCAACAGTTGTACCTCGATTGTCCGTCTACATGGGTGTCGTGAAGTTTGCCACTTCTGTCTTAAGAAGTGTGAAGCTGGCTTTGGAGAAATGTTTTAGGGTGGTTTCCCTAATGGGATGTGGGGGCAGGATGTGGCTGTCTAGGGTGATTAGCTTGTGGTTGGATCTTACCAATATGGAATTGACCTCTCGTCCATATTGGTAATGACCAGGTCTAGGATATTGCTGCCCCTGGTGGGGGTGTAGATAAGTTGATCCTAGGCATTGGAATTTATGAATTTCAGAAAACATTGAGCAAAAGAGTTGGTACATGAGTAGTTTTCCCAGTTAATGGTGGGGTAGTTGAAATAGCCCATTATTAGGGTGTTGGGTTGTACCCCAATATTTTCCAGTGTAATAAGAAATGAGGAGTGGGAATCCTGGGGCATGGTGGTGGATCTGTAGCAAGCTACAATTTGGATTGCGGTCTTGCCCAGAGTTAGTTGCACTTGGATAATCTCGGATGCATTACGCTGAGCAACTTAGCCTGGAGATGTGGATATCCTTAATGAATATGGACATGCCTCCGCCTTTAGTGCTTCGGTCCAGGTTAGGTGGCTGAAAGGTGTGGTATGAGTTATAGCCTGGTAATGCAGAGCTGCTCTCTGGAGCCTTTAACCAGGTCTCTGTCACTGCACAGGTGTCGATGTTCTCCATTTTAAGGAGTCCCTCGAGTGAGTGCATTTTGAGGTTTAGACTACCCTCAGATTTTGTTTGCTTATACCTGTTACAGTGGTGAATTTGTCATTTGAACCTTGCCTAAAAAAGGCACTATAGGGCTGGCAAGAGCCTTAGCCAGTATCCAGAATCCCAAGGGTGACAGGTGCAGGTTGTCTCTGGCAAATCATCGTGGTCTATCGATCATGTCATCCCAGGCAGACAGATACTAGATCCCCTTAAAATGACACCAGAAGCTTTGCCAATTGTTGAAGTCAATCATTTTGTCCTTGTACTGTGGTATCATGTTTAATTTGAATAACTCAGGAAAAAAGTTAGGATACTTCTAGGCAAAAATTTCCAGCAGACATAACTCACTCTGGAATGTTGGCATCAACTACTCTGAGCCTACATTTTTTTTTATTTCACCCTTCCCTGGACTTCCACTTATGGTCAACTCCATGTGTCATTTTTATGCCACTTTTGGGACCCCAGTTTTGCAACCTGTCAGACACTGTGGCATTTTTAGATACCCAGTTCTTCTCAGGTTTACTAGCAGGACAGTTTGTGGTGTTTTCGATAAGCTTATTTACTTTTTTTTGGGGGGGGTCACATTTTCATTGTTAATTTCACTCTTTAAATTGTGCTAAATTTCTCTGCAATCATGTTTGAATTGTATTATTTAGGCTTTGCATAAAGATTTCCTTAGTGTAATGATTACATGTGTGACTAAAGGAGATACTGCCAGCACAGCTAGCTGGAATTTTGTGAATAATTATATGTCATTTGCGAATATCAAACTACTTTATACAAGATACCAGTGTTACAAATGTATTAGAACTGTATGTCATATAAGATACTTGTGTTACGAATGTATTAGAACTGTATGTCATATTATTTCAAACTGCTCTGTGCAGATGTTTTTGTTGAAAAGGTATTTTGTAAAGTGCTTGTGCTTAAAAATGTATCCATAGTGTGCCCTATTGGAAGAGAACAGAAATGTACCTGCGCTATTGTAAATGTTTAAATGTATATCCTTAACAAAAGAAACTGGAGGGTTAACCTCAGTCCAGAAAACTTTAGAAAAATATCTGAAATTAAATTACTTTTTAGGCTAGTCAATAAATAGGCCATAATGTTTTCAATGCAGCTAGAGACACAAAGTCTATAGAAGATTTTTGTATTTCCTTGGAGTGAACTAATTGCTACTTTTGAAGCATGAAGGAATGCATTTTTTTGACTTCCAGCATCTGACCAAGATCTGAGCAAAAGACCTAGTCTATGTATTTTTACAGGCAGATGATAAATACTATCAGCTGCCATCAGTGTTTGTTTTGGCCTGGGAACTAGAAGTCAGATGACAAGAAGTGTTGTCATTCTGCAAGCTATCCCAGTAGTAATATCTGAAATATTATTTTGAGAAGTCTATTAGTGAGACAGGGTATTCTGCATTTTGTCTTGGACATAACAACAAGAAAACCCATTCACCAAATCATATGCCTTGCTGTAATGAAGCAAGTTTCTAGGGAACTGTATAACTCTTTTGGATTCAGTCAAGAATATAGTGAAGCTTAGTTTAGATTTTGTTTTTCTTTATTTGTGTGGGTCTGTACTGCAATGTTATTTTAAATATTTTCTCTAGTTCTGAACTCTGATGTCACTGTGAATATATATTTAGTATTGTCTTGTTATTTTATTTTTTATTATTAAATATATTAAAACCTTTCATTGTGGCTGATCTGTATAGAGATATTTAAGTTTTGAGAGTACTTGCATATTTATTTGGTGATCCTCTGTGGGCCACTCCTAATAACATTGCTTCTGGTCAAACTACCATTTGTATTAATATTAATATTATACAGTAAGATTGGACACCCTTTGTTAAGGGCCTTAAAGTAGCTGTTGAGGAGTGACTGGTGGCAGTGGAAACTACCTTATATTCTGTGCAGAAGGGGGTATAGCTAGTAAACAGTCTTTACCAGGTGTGTGTGTGTGTGTGCGTGTGTGTGTGTGTGTGTGTGTGTGTGTGTGTGTGTGTGTGTGTGTGTGTGTGTGTGTGTGTGTGTGTGTGTAAATCAAACCTCCAAGAATATGTGTGTGTGTCAACTACTTGGGCAGGGACATGAAGCACTGGTTGGACAGAAAGGGTGCTGGAGGTCTTGGCTTGGTCACTCAGCTGAGATCTCAAATCTATAGCTGTGCCAGTGGGGAGAATTACTGGGGATTTGGAGAAAGAGTGAGAAACCAACCCCAGACTGACTGTAGTCTCTGTGTGCTCTTAAGGGAAATCGCACTTGATGCAGAGAGCTGTATCTGGAAATACTCTGTGTGTACTTGTTATCCTCTCAGTGAACATCCCTCACTGTCACCAGTTGTGAGGATTGAGGCTCCTTGATTACTTGTCCAGTGGAGGGTCATCACAACATGATTATATTCTTCCATGGTGATTTGGTCATTTGGCGGTACAAGCTTTTAATGACATTTTTTTTCTGAATTTAAGTGGGAAGTACAGTAAGTCATTATATATTTTGTAATGACAGCGCATCTACACTTTTTCTGATGTGATCAACTTCTCAATTATTTCCCTATCTAGTATTATGAAGCCCCACATGGTTAGGATGAAAGAACTACATCCTTGAAGCCCATGCAACCAGCCTTGCTTTGGGTAAGGTAGATTAGATTATGGTGACTTTCTAATATTCAGTACCATGATTCTAAATTGTGGTTAATTTTCACCTAACACAACCTGCTTGTCAAATGTATTTCTCATGTCATTGGCTTTCTTACATTCTCAGCTAAACAACCATATCATAGTCAGCTTGACATTCTCATTGGTTAACATGGCTTCCCAGCCAAAAGGCCATTCTTAACAGTATTCTTCCTAAATTATCATAAATCATCCTCACTAAGAAGACTATTTTCAGGCCCTTGGTGCTGATTGGAGCAACATTCCCAAACCACACATCCAATCTCTGAATGTTTGCATTAGAAACCTACTTAAACCCAAAGCTGGGTTGTGTTTTCCATTTAGTCTGTAGTTTTATAAACTGACTTTGTTTCCAAAATAGTTTTCAGCATTGTTTTTATTGTTTTGATAGCTTCAGTGTTTCTGGGCTATATATAAACAAAGTAGGAATATGCAGCTTCTGTTTTTTTAAGGTAACATTTTGATATTCTAAGACCCATTGGTGTGAGTCCCAGAACAGCGAGACTGAATGAATGAAAATATGAACTTATGTATACTAAGTCTGAGATTAACATTTCTCAGAGTACTCCCTTTCTCTGAGGTATAGCAATATCAGAGTTAATATGTATAAATCCAGGGGGTGTGGGGGTATACCTTTCACACTGGGGGGAGGGGGTTAAAGGGGGATTTTCCCATTAGAATCAACTTGAAAAAGAGAACAGCAATGTTTGACATATGATATTCTCCTGTTTTTTCATAGCTCTTTTTGTACTTCTGGGATTTACAGTTACAATTCTTAGAATTACAACAGGGAGATATTTTAATTAAAGCACTGTTCTTAATGGTTTCTTTTTTATCTGAGCATAACTGTTTTGCACATCCACTTTTCAATTATTTTTTTATCTTGTCTGATGAACTTGCGTATGGTTGAGATGAAAGTGCTACACCCTTGAAGCCCAACCAACAACCCCTGCTTATACTGGCTTTCCAGGATTCATTTCCACAATTCTGACTGGTGGTTAGTTTTCTTAATACAACCTGACTGGCCAATTTTCTTCTCATACCATTGTCTTTCTCACATCCCTAGCTAAATAACCACCTAATAGCCAATACTCTTCGGCTAATATGGTTTCCCAGCCAAAAGGCCTATCCTTATCCCAAAGCTACAGATCTAGCTTGCCAACTTCCCTCACCTACTTTGTTCTAACATGCCAGAGGGTGTTCACGTTGGAGACCTGCCATGAATATGGGTATGACCAGGCATGAGACTTACACCCTCTCACCCAGATTTTCAAGTGCCAGCAAGAGCTCATGTGATGCCACCAGAACTGTGACTCTTTCTTGCGTAATTACCATAAATCATTCTCAGTAAGCAGGCTGTTACAATGTTGTATTAAATCTGTCATAGACACACACATTATATATATATATATATATATATATATATATATATATATATATATATATATACATATATACGTGTGTGTGTGTGTGTGTTTGACCTGGAGTATCTGGTCTTCTCACTTGCAAGATCAAGCCACCTATACCATTTTGACTAGCATCTATTCGCAGTACAATTGTGTTATTCGTATCACAGTATTTTAAAGTTGCAGCATCTGCACCTACTTTCTTTAAATATTTCAAAACTCTTTAGTTCTATTACCAGACTACATTTTGCCATAATAGCTTTCACAGTGTCACGGTTATCTCAGACATATCAGGTACAAAATCTGCAAGACACTGAATCAGCCCTGGAAATTTAATGCCTCTTTGTCTTATAGCCCTGACATTTGCACAATAGTCTGCTATTTTCTTAATCATACTACTGACTCCCTAAAGTTAGAATATGGCCCACATATTTCACACCTGTTACTTTGATTTTATATCTGAAATTATTTAACTTAAAGACATGCTGTCATAATAAATACAGCAATTCTATGAATCTTTTGTCATGCTCTTTTTGTATCTGACAATATACTAATAGACTATCAGTTATGACTAAGCTTTTAATCACATGGGCAACAGTTCTTTAGAGCATCTCTAGGCTGATGAGATACCAAATGGAAGTCTAACAAATCTACATCTTCCTAGTGAATATTAAATCTACACAATTTGGAGCTTTGTTCTTAGTATTTTAAGCCAAAACTCCTTGTTTATATCCAGGAAGAAAAAGGCATCATGTTGTATTTTGATGCTACTTCTTCAACTCTGTAAATTGGGCAATTCTTTTTTTACTCTAACCAGATCATGTAGCTCAATACATATTTGAATGTTGTCTTTTTTGTAACAGTCACTGTATTTGAGACCCATTCTATTGGATGTAAATCATTTAAACGCCAACAAAGATCTCCATTATATGCAAGTCTTATTTCACTTCACTTCTCAGAACTACAGGCATTTGTCTTGGAACATGTAACCATGGTATAATATAAGGTTTGATTTGTATGCAGTATTCTCCTGGCAAACTTCCTGCCTATGAATAAATCATTGTGGTCCTACAGGATGTGATTGTTATGACACTGCACAGTATCTAAGGTATCTCTCCAACTCTGTAACTGATTTGGAACTCACAAAGTCTTTATTTTCGTGCAGCAAATATTTTACTATTCCTAACTTTTCACAAGCCACAAAACCCAAACTGTTAAGAGAATGTATATGTTTAAGTGATGCCATCGGAAAAAGAATTCTGACCTTTGTTTGTGCTGAAATGTCAGCAGTTCCTGATCTAATAATGGTCAGTGACCAGAAGAAGTGAACAATATACACAACACTCTCTCTTATTTTAAAGCCATCTATCTTCAGCTGTTTTAAAGTATTTTCTTACAAGAAATTGCAATCTGTATATGAGCCAAGTATAAATGTTATATTCTATTTATTGTTTCCATTATTTCTCAGCATTTCTTTACAAATATCTAACTTGGACTCCTGTCTCTCTGCCTCAGATGCCACAAAAGCATTTTCATCTTTACAGTATTCACTTCTACAATACCCTACACAGCTGTTTGCTGCTACTTTTAACTTTTAGATTTTACTTCATCATTATACAAATTTAAACACTCTTTTGAAGAACTGATTCTGCAAGACTGACCAGTACTTACTTACTTTCAGGATTATAGCTGTTTATCTCCCCAGGCCTCTGCTGAAAAAAAGGGTTTTAACTCAGTTGGCTTGTCTTTGTAAACAAAGACAAATAAATACATAAATATTTTATTACGCCATTTATTTACAATTTTGGGATGCCGCAGTGGTACAGCGGTAGCGTTGTTATCTCACAGCAAGAGTTTCTCCTGTTTGATTCTCGGCTGAGCTTGGGAGTGCCTTCTATGTGGAGTCTGCATGTCCTCCCTGCAGTTGGGTAGCATTCGAAAGACATGCATACGTAAATGGGTGTGCCTTCGTTGAAGGTTGGGTGTTGAGCTGGCATCTCGGCATTTCATAAAAATCTACTGCCAATCATTAGTAGACCGGAGTTCCACTGTGGCGACCCCTTACCGGGAAAAGCCGAAAGACAAACAACAACATTTACAATTTTGAGTGTGGCAGTTTGATGTTCTGTATGTGTGTTTTATTTCTTATGCTGTGCCACCTTTGCAATATTAGTTCTTTCCACCTCACCATACATATTCCAACTTTCAGCTTGATAAAACTGTTTTATTACAGATTTGTGCAACACTGTCTAAATGTCTTATATTCTGTCTCCTACTGTTTCTTTCACTGTCACTGTTTTTGCTTCTATTTACTTTTCCATAATTTCTTTATAGTTTTATCTGAATTATTTCATGTAACTTCTTTTCCTTACCTTTTATCCATATTGTTGCATTTGCTACATGTTATCAGTATGACTACTGGTTAAACCATGTGTTTAACTGCAATTCTTCTCTATACAATTCCTCTTTGGATGGAGTTTAAATGTAATCATCCTAAACATTTACACCATTTACCCACTACTTCCTACTTCTCTGTCAAAATGTGCATATCTGCCACACACAATGTTTTTGCCATGAAAAAGATTTAAACATGTATACCTTCATTTTTAAAGGACATAGGTAGCTTTATCAGTATATCTATCAGTCTATATAAAAAGCAATAATGAAAACTTGAAGGCATTAACAATTAATTATGGTCTATTGTTGGAAGCCAAGAAGAAATCCACAAACATATGGGAGACTGAAAAATTCAAATATGTTGGAACATAATTGGATTCCTTTATGCAGGAATCAGATGACATTTTCTTATGGTAATAGTTTCAACAAAATATGAGACAATTTACAAAAGAGGAAGTTGACAATGCTAAAACAGGATTAAAATGTGCAAGTACTAAAATTACGTGCTGCCAAATGTACTATATCCTAAGCCTCAAAAACTGAATGATAGACTTTTGGTGAGTGGGAGAAAGACCAAGGATAGCTTGGGAGAAATTTTCTCTACCCAAGGAGAAGGGAGGCCTGGTAGTTGCAGACAGTGAAAGACATCTGATAGGCATACAGTTAGTGACACTAATTAGATGCCAAACGAGAACAAAGCAAATACTACAAGGGGACCTGTTTGAAATTTTACGAGGAAGGGCAAGGAAATAGAAGTAGTAAAGATATTATTTGTGACATTGAAAACAGTATATGGGAAAATCCATACCATTTATTCCCAATATGAGGTATAAAGGAAGATACAGCCAAGAAATGTCTTTGTTAAGGCAGAAAAAGAAAAAAAAGAAAAGAAAAGAGACCCACTTATGTATTGGAACCAGATAACTCAAGATGGTCGAATTATCAAGTAGGTAAAAGCATATAATATCTTTCAGCTGCCAAAAGGTGGAGTCTTAAATTACTATGCCATGATGAGTTAATGGCATAATGTAAAGAAGTAAGAGAACCAAGGGGAAAATGAAAGGCAAAGGGATGATTTCAAGAGTGCAAGAAAGTTTGGGATTTATGAAAGATAAAACAAAAGAGAAATACAAGACAAGCAGTTGAAGCAAGGAATAAAAAAGAACTTTTAGCATTTGATCACCATGTTTCCACCATAGTCAGGATTTCTTCTACTGCCAGATTAATTTTTAAGGAAATATCTTTTAAGATGCAAAGAAGTCATTCTACCATCACATTATTCACCTCTTAGACTCATTATTGAATACAATGCCCCTTTTGTTACATGCTCATAAGTTAATGTTCATAGGTAAATACTAAGCAAATACTAAGCAACCAATATGCAGACTATTATATACATAACTAATCCCAAACAGTAACCAACAGTAAGACTCAGAGCCTGTATATTGTGGTTTTAAGGTAAACACTGTAACCATTAAACCAACCCTGACGTACAAATCCAAGCATATCACTCAAATGAAAAGATCCCAGAGAAATTAAAGGCCATGCATCCTTCAATTATTCCAAAAGAATACGGTGACTCTCTTTATACACAGCAGACTACTAGATGCTTCAAGGTGACCTCTGCCTTTCTTTTTAAGCCATGAAAGACCTACCCTATTTGACTCCTTATTTCTACTCAGAACTAATATCTCTACAAATAACCATACAGGGGACCAAAATTGATACCAACAAATATATAAGACTCATTTGAGGGATAGGTTTCTAGCTCGATATATTTTCAGGTTATGGAGCAAGTTATCCCTACATGTGAAACAAAGTACTAGTTTAGCTAGCTTTAGGGATAGTTTTGAAGACCAGATAGGTAGCCACAAATTTACACTGATTATCATGTACAGCCCTGCTCAATTTGGCAGGTAAACATTATTAAATGCTTAAAAGGTGCGGGAAGACATTTTAAATCTATGTAATCGTACATATGACTAGACATCTTATGATCCCATTGACTGACTGCCTAATATCATTCCTATGTTCCTATGGAAGAAAGTATGGTCGACTTCTAATAAAGCAAAGTAATTCTGAAAATGTAGTTTTTTTTGTTTGGTGTTATCTTCACAAATACTAATATATTCTGGCTATGCTAAGAAAAAAATGTCTGAAATGTCATTGCCAAATTGCAGGAGATGGGAAAAGAAAAGACTGGGGCCATGTCTTTGAAGACTGCACAAAACCAGAAAATTATCAGAAGTAGAGTTTCAGCCCTTTCATAATACTGTCATATTTTGGAGGAATACAAGAGAATATTCAGCTGTGTGTTAAATTGTAAAGTATATATAGGTTGATTAATTATATCCATAGTTAGAAATGTTTTATCAAGGAAATGGAAGTCACAAAAAGTACCTAGAATTAAGTATGTAGAACAAATATATTAGAGGAACATAGTCTAGATGAATAGAAGGTAACAGGCCAAAATAAAAGACATAAAGTCTTTATAAATATCTCCCGTCTGTGCAATACCTATGTAAGCATAGAAAAACAATGGGAGAAATGGGAAGAAATACAGTGACAAAAGAAAAAAACAGGACTAAATCCAACAAGTAAGATAGAAAACTGAAGATTAGAGAGAAATGACATTTGTCAAGTCAGTTTATTCATTTGTAAAATAAAATGTTAATGGTGTTCTATTTTTCAGTTACCCTACTAGTAGATGAAAATCAAACTCTTCGGCTTCAGTTGCCTGAGGTTCAACTTGCCGATGATTGGTGTTTCTCCACAGAAAATCACTATCAGTTTGTTCTGTCAGCAGTGATTCCCTTTGGGGGTGAATTTCTGCCTTCTTCAAATTGGTGTGACTGTGGAGTTGGCAAATATAAGTTCAGGGGTGTGAGGGACTTGCCCCCACATCAGGAGGTGTGGAGGGGGTTGCCCTTGCAAACAAAATGTTAAAAAGTGTGTTTTTTGGCCATTTTTTTTCCTGTGGATGCAGTTCAGGGATTCTGATCCTTGATGCATTCAGTTTCATCTACTAATAGTAGAAGCTTATTTCTCCATGTTGTTTTAACTGTCTATCAATAAATAAAAAGTAGTCAATGGGCATGTAACATTTATCAAATAATCAAATAAAGCATATATTCTTAATAGAAAGAGCATACATATGTTTATTAAAATGAGATAGAGAAATAGGCTGTAATAGCCTCTGTAAAAAGAAAGACCTACAAGATACAGTGTTGAAAATGCAACCAGTTTACACATGTTTATATACTAGTCATATTTAATATGTTGTGTATTCACTGCCTGATATTTTGGCTAACACTACTTCAATTATTAGCTGAAAATTGTTGCATTTAATATCTGTGATATTAAACTAAAAACAAGTACAAAACATCTGACATTCTTTCCATCACTTTATCATTCTTCTATCTGTGCTTATTTCATGAAAGTAATACCCAGTGATAAACAATTCCCTTCAATCATCTTTATACTATTTCTCTGTCATACTCATACCCTTACTTCACTTATTCTGTTCCTACAATTTCTAACTCATCTTTCACTGTTTAAATGTTTATTTTGCTGTTACTCCATCTTTTTGTCAAAGCTAAATCATCTGTGTATGTTACAATTAATGGATAACTTATCCTTCCAAGTGTATACTTAAGTGTATACTTCATACCATACAGCTTTTTTTCTAATTGTTTTCACCACATTATAAATTTACAATGTAAACAGATGTGTGGTTGATGTGCATCATCAATTACTGTTTAATTTAATTTTAACCATACTACCTATTCACCCATTTACCAAAGGTTTACAGAAAAAAATCTTATGCATATTCACATTATGTGCTAAGCTTTCTGCTAAGCCAATACATCTGTAATAAATTCCACTGATGCTTGTTTCACATTGTCAAAGCTTTATTTACATGCATTTCTATAATCATTCACTCTTTTTCTCTATCCATGGTACCTACATCTTCCTTAATAATGAGGGATCCTTTTTATATCTTTCTCTTCTCCTAATTCTCATCTCATCTTCAGTTTCTTCCTGCAACACTTTACTTATTCTACTTCCAAGTCAATCTGCCTCAGTGTAGTTTTCAGATTCAGTTCATTACCTGTTTTATTTATTCCATTGTTTTGTCTCTATCTATTATTAATTCCATTATACTTCTGTCTTTTCTATGAAACTTTCTTCAGTGCCTATTTTATTTATTCCATTGCTTTGTTGCTATTGGTCATTAGTTTTATTTACACTTCTTTGCTTTTGACTGACCTATATTTTTAATCATTTTCAATCAGTTAGTTTTTTCTTCAGTGATACAACACTCATCTCTTCATCAGTTATCAAAGTTTTCATATATTCATCATTTTTCTGTTCTTTCCCATAAGAAACCTATTCGTTTTACCCTGTACACAACGCTTTTTCTTGTACCATGCAGCCATTGTTTTACACATTTCTTGTGACTTGTCATTTCTTTAATACTGATTTCATCACTGCTTTTTTGAACCTTTACATTCACCTGTGCTTTTTCTTAACATGCTGTTTAGTCACCTACTTTAGCACACCAGGGATGCCTGTCAACAATTACTTCTTTAAGTGCTTGTGAACTCATTCATTACTCTGGTAATGATGTCTATAATTCTTAGCCTCTGCTATCCCTTCTTTTACCTTCAATATCTGTTAACATTAGTGACTTCTGTAGAGAATCCTGCTTTGCATTTTGTGACTAAAGTATCTGAGTTTTAGTTTTACTATCAGACCTTCCAGTGAACAGTCTGGATATATTTCCTTAAGTATTTACTAATTTGATATACTTGCAATCCAATGAATTCTTGAAAGTCTTCTACAATACTACAGTTCAAAAACATTGATTTTTAGCATATAGCAGTACGTATAATTCAACTCACACAGTCATATGTTTTCACAGATAAAACCTTAACTTGACTAGACAGATCTTTAACATGATATGGCAGCTCTTTAAAATCTTATTTAGATTTGCAAAAAAAAAATCCATGAAGCATAGGTTCATAGGTGTGTACTAGGCTAAAGGGCTTGGAGCCTTTACAAGTCTAGCCCATAGGATTACCTTGGCATTGTGCCACCCGACCTTAGTTCCCAGTGTCTCTGTCAAGTAGCGCCACTGGAGTGATCCCTGGGGTGAATTTACTATTTCCAATCACTCATCAAGATTTCTCTTGAACAGGGCCAGTGAGGTGCTATGTTTGGGTCTATATCATATGAGCGAATCACACAAATTGCGAACGCTCATAATACCGAATGTACCAGACCTCGAACTTATTGTTGTGGGGGGCTGTGCCCCCCCACACCCCCCATTAAATATATATTCCAACTCCGAGATCACACTACAGTGAGGAAAGGGCAAATAACCCATTCCTCACTGTACCGCGATCTCAGAAAAAGCACTTCGAGGTCCAGTGCATTCGATATTATGAGCATTCGCAATTTCTGCAATTCGCTTATATGATATAGACCCCTGTTTGACATGTATGGGAAGTCTATTCCATAGCAAGGGCAGTTTCTGGGTTATGAACCTGTCCTTCCAGCACATTCTGTTGATTGTGGTAATGAGGTTGAGGTCTCTGGAGCATGTGGTGTGCAGGGACTGGGATTTCTTTAGATGCAGCATTTCTAACAGAGCTGGGTCAGACATGGCTTTGTAAGTCAAGCAGAGATTGCCTCTAAGTAGGTGATATGAGACAGAGAATAGTTGGAGTTTTTTGAGTCTGTCCATATAGGACAAGTGTTTAAGGCCTAGGATCCTCTTTCTGAGGGGGTCTATGTCACATAATCGAACTTCCAAAATTTCGAACACCATATGTTCAAATTTGGAAGTTCGAAATGTGATAACATCGAAAAGTACAGTTTTGTACCTACCATAAATGTAGATGTTCGAGGATCCACATTGCTGCAGTCCTAACTATTGGGGTAGTCCGCTGTCCAGTCGGGCCGAATACCAAAGTATATGGCTGACGTCGGTCAGGGCGCATTAGACTGACGTCAGTACGTCAGGGTACTAATGCGCATGACCGACGTCATATCCTCAGTCTTTTCTTGCCCCAGATGTCAGAAGACCCTGAAAAGATAAGGCCAAAACCAAAAACTCCAAACATACCTGCACCAAAAATATGTACAATATATACAAAATTACCAGAATATAACCTCACCTACACAACCACCCCTAAACACAGAGGGGAAGGAGGGAGGGTAAATGGGACTGCAGCAATGTGGATCCTCGAACATCTACATTTATGGTAGGTACAAAACTGTACTATGTTCTTCATTCCACATTGCTGCAGTCCTAACTATTGGGTAGAATCCCAAAGCAGAGGTAAGGGAGGCTGGCAAATCATAAGGAAGCAGGAACTGACAACATGCCTTGCAAAATAGCTGAGGCAAAACCAGCCCTAGACTTAGAGTAGAGAGGAAGGTGATAATGCTTAGAGAAAATATGCACTGAACTCCAAGTAGCTGCCTCCAAAATATCCTTAGTCGCCACCCCCCTTAGAAATGCTGTTGAAGTGGCAGTAGCCCTAGTGGAATGAGGCCTAATCCCAGCTGGAATCTCCTTGCCATGATGGGAATAACAAAATGCAATGCAAAACCCAATCCACCTAGAAATGGTTTGTTTTGACACAGGCTTGCCCTGCGAACCCAAAGCAAAAGAAACAAACAACTGCTGAGACTGCCTAAAATCCTTAGTCCTGCTCAAATAATAACGCAATTGCCTGTGTACATCTAAAGTGTGCAAAATCTTTTCCCCTTTATTTTGGGGATCTGCATAAAAGTAGGCAAATGAATAGTTTGGTTTAAAGCCACACTAGAAACCACCTTAGGCATAAAGGAAGGATTAGTACGTAAAGATACCCTATCCTTATGAAAAATCAAAAGGCTCTACCGCCATAAGGGCCTGCAACTCAGAGACCCTTCTTGCAGAAGTAATGGCCAACAAAAAAGCAGTCTTCCATGACAAGTATTTCAATTCAGCAGTAGCCCCAGGCTCAAAAGGTTGTAGAGTAAGTTTCTCCAACACAAAATTGAGATCCCAAGCAGGAGTAGGAGCTCTACGTGGGGGTCTTATATTCTTTGCCCCTCTAAGAAATTGCTTGAACAAAGGATGCGAAAACAAAGGTGGGTCACAATCATAGTGAGCTGAAATTGCTGCAGCATGAATCTTAATGGAAGAGAAAGACAAACCTTTGTCCAATAACTCAGTAAGATATTGAAGAGCCACACTCAAATTAGGCTCAGAAATCTCCAAATTGTTTGCTGCACTCCAAAATAAAAATCTCTTCCATTTTTCTGCACACTTTCCTTGTACTAGGCCTTCTGGCTTCCATAATCACATTTAAAACTTGTTGAGGAAGTTGAGACCTGCTGTCTTTCAAAACAGAATATGCCAGGCTGTTAGATGAAGAGAGTGAAGCTTGACATTGAGCAGGTGACCGTCCCTCTGAGACAACAGGTGTGGAATCAAAGGTAAAGGCCATGGAGGCTTCCTTACCAGACTCCTCAGTAATGGGTACCAGTGCTGCGAGGCCAATCTGGAGCTATTAAAATCATCCTTGGCTTGTCTTGTCTGACCTTTAGAAGCACCTTTGGGAGAAGAGGCAGAGGTGGAAAAGCATACACATGAAGATTTTTCCAACTGAAAGAAAGAGCATCCACTTTCCAAGCTGTGTGATGAAACCTCTTTGTGCAAAACTTTGGCAGCTGGTGGTTTAGTGGAGAAGCGAACAGATCTATGTCTGGAGTTCCCCATGACACTGTCAATTTTGAAATACATGAAGATCCAGTTTCCACTCGTGGGGATCCATGATTTGTCTGCTTAACACATCTGCTAAGGAGTTCTGTGCTCCCGGCAGAAACCTTGCCTGAAGAGTTAGTTGCAAGCTGAGCACAGTCTCCCATAAAATCATTGCTTGCCTGCACAATGGGTAAGAATGTGTTCCCCCTTGTTTGTTGATGTACCACATGACAGTTGTGTTGTCTGTTAGAATCAACACCTGTCCTGGCAGAAGTAACTCCTTGAAAGCCATTAATGCAAACTGGACTGCTAACATCTCTTTCATGTTGATATGTAGATGCTGTAGTCTGGCAGGCCACTTGTCTTGTATCCACTTTCCATTTAGATGAGCTCCCCAAGCAATGTCTGAGGCATCTGTCGTTAGAATCTGACTCTCTGGCCGGGTCACAGAGAGTCCCTTGTTTAGGTGACATTCCTGAGCCCACCACAAAAATTCCTTTTGAATGCAAGGTATTATTTGAATGACAGTGTCCAAATCCTGGCAGTGCTGTGTCCATACATTTTTGAGATACCATTGTAGCTTCCTCATATGCAGTTTGGCATTGGGAAGCACCAGAATACAAGATGCCATGAACCCTAAGGCTTGAAGGACTGTCCTTGCAGTCAGCCCGGACTTAAGAGATAGTTGATGGAAGTAACTGGAAAGATTCTTTTGTTTGTCCGGGGTTAAAAAGGCCATCTGGGCTGCTGTATTCAGTCTCACACCCAGAAAGCACATGTCTTGAGAGGGTACTAGACTGGACTTTATTTCGTTCACAGAATACCCTAGGCATCTTAGCACTGCTATGACATAATCCAAATGCTGTAGAAGGTCTTCCTTTTCTTGAGCTAGAATCAGGCAGTCGTCCAAGTAAGGATAGATTTGAATTCCTTTTAGCCTGAAGTAAGCTATCACTGGAGCCAGAACCTTTGTGAATACTCTGGGCAGTGGATAAGCCAAAGGGCAATGCAGAGAACTGATAATGAGAATTTCCAGCTCGAAACGCAGATACTTCCTGCAACTTAGTCTTATAGGCACATGAAGGTAAGCTTCCTTGAGATCTAAAGTTACCATCCAGTGATCTTTGCCCAGCAGAGGTAAAAGCTGTTGTAACGCCAACATTTTGAACTTGGGAATGTCCAGATAAGTGTTGAGGATAGATAAATCCAAAATTGGTCTCCACGTGTTCCCCTTCTTCGGTACTAGGAACAGGCGAGAATAAAATCCTAGGCCCCTTTCTGGCACAGGAACTGGCTGAATGGCCCCTATTTGGAGCAACAGAGAAATTTGCTTGTGAGCCTCTTTTCTTTGTAGAGGAGGAATGTCTGGCATGCCTTTGAAAGGAGGCAAGGTATGGAAATAAAACCTGTAACCATGGTGAATGATATCCAGAACCCATCTGTCTTGGGTAATTAAATCCCAATTTTCTTTGAAAAGAGACAGCCTTCCCCCCAAAGGTGCTGCCAGGCGAGAATGTACTGGCAGCTGAAAAGGCAGGTCATTGGGTCTGCTTACGAAAGGACTGACCCCTGCCTCACCAGAAGTCTGAGCAGGGGAACTCCCTGTCCTAGGCCTAAAAGAACCTTGAGCTCTGCCCCTACCACGTCTAGACCTACCCCTAGACTGGGAATCATAAGCAGGATAAGTCCATCCCTTAGTAGGCCAATTTCTACTAAACTTGGAGGCTGCACCTGCAAAAATCCTTAACAGTTTGCATAGACTTAGCCTTGTCCTCCATTTTCTTTAAAACTGCTTCCACAGGCGAACCAAACAACACATCAGACTGCAAAGGAGCATCCAAAATCCTTGTTTTAACATGCTCAGCTAAATTCTGATCTCTCAACCAGGCATGCCTACGAAGAACAGAACCAGTGGCAGCCACCCTCGAGGAGGCCTGCACAGCATCAAAACCACACTGCAAGGAATGTTTACCCACCTGTTCAGACACATGAACTAAATCCTGCAACTCCTTACACTCAATACCTTCTGCCAGAGCATCCACCTTAGATTTCAATTGTGAAAGGAGGTAATTCTGATATTTTAACATGTGAAACTGACAATTCAACGCCGTCATGGCTAAAGTGGAAGAAGTATACACTTTCTTTCCCCATCTATCCAAAGCCCTTGCCTCTTTATCAGGAGGAACAGGATTTTTAACAACAGAGGCCTTCACACCTTTAGGCCCCTGAGAGACAGTTTCGGGTCTGCCCTAGGACTCTTAAAAGATACTTATGAGCTTCAGGCACCCTATAGTACCTATCCGGTTTAACTGGGGCAGGAGGCAAAGAATCAGGATTCAGGGAAGCCTCTGCAAAAACATCTTCCACCACATTCAGAACAGGAGGTATAGCTAAAGGCCTATGCTGGGGTAAAACAAGAATTCCCTAAGCCTCTTCCTGGAATCAGAGAAATCTTGACCTTCCCATTTAAAATGCTCCCTCATGGAATGCAGAGTCTCTGAAAATGAGAAATCCTCAGGAGGAGAAGCTGAAGGAGTAGAATCATCCACATCAGAATCAGAATAAGGAGGATACTCCTGCAAGTCTTCAGCCAAGACTCAGAAGCCTCCGAACATTGCTCAAAACTCTCAAACTCAGGGTCCACCCTAGGCCTCTTATCAGGAGGGGGCATAGAACCTCTAATCATAGTAATCAAATCCTCTGCCATTTTAAGCATATGTTTCTTAGGCAAAGACCCTGAAGCACTAGGAGAAACCCCACTGAAGCTAAACATGGCCTGCCTCTCAAAGAAGCCTTGGAAACAGAAGGGGAGGCTCTAACCACCTTAGGAAGAGAGGGAAGAACAGCCACCTGAGAAGCCCCTCAGCCTGGCCTACTTCCTGAGAGGATACATCCTGTAACAGTAAAGTCTCTCCCTGAGACTCCAAAGAAACACCTGGCAGAACCTCCGGCTCCACTGAGCCTTCTAAAGAGCTGGCGCCAGGGTCTGTCGGTTCTTCCACTCTAGGCTTTGCTGCTTTGTCCTTGCGCTTTTGGTCGAAGGCGCCGGAGCAGCCGACGGCATTGTATAATTACAACGCTACCCTAAAACTAACCTGGCACTGTCTAACCTTCTCTTAATAGTGCGTTTGTTAAATCTAGCACAAGAGCGCATCCAACAACGCCGTGCTCAGGCCCTAAACAAGGTATACACAAAGTATGGTAATCCCTATGAGGTATCTGTTTCCCACAAGAAATACAGTTATTCACTTTTTCTGACATCCGGTTAAATACTGAGGCAAGAAAAACCAAAATATTCCCAACGGGTACTTAGCCAACTTTGATTCGGTCTGAAACTCTGACTTCAGAAACTTTCAGAACGCCAACCTGCACTCGCAAAATTGCTTCTGCATCGGACCATGCGGCAAAAAAGACTGAGGATATGACGTCGGTCATGCGCATTAGTACCCTGACGCATTGACGTCAGTCTAATGCGCCTGACCGACGTCAGCCATATACTTTGGTATTCGGGCCGACTGGACAGCGGACTACCCCAATAGTTAGGACTGCAGCAATGTGGAATGAAGAACATCCTCAGAACAGTGAATTTTTTCCCAGGGAAAAAAATTGCTGTTCTGAAAAACACACACACAACACAAGCACACCAAAAACCTAATAAACCTAAACTAAACCTTACATACTCAACTATTTATGCACTTACCTTACCCACACCCTAACCCTAAAGTCCATCACTATCACACACTTACCTTACCCGGTGCCTAACCCTATAGTCCATCACTATCGCACACTTACCTTACCCGCACCCTAACCCTAAAGTCCGTCGCTATTGCAAACTTAACTTACCCGCACCCTAACCCTAAAGTCCGTCACTGTCGCACACTTACCTTACCCACACCCTAACCCTAAAGTCTGTCACTACTGCACACTTACCTTACCTGCACCCCAACCCCAACGTCCGTCACACTCGCACACTTACCTTAACCCATTCTATAACTTCGCACCACAGTGGAGAAAATGTAGAGAATCCTGCTTTGCATTTTGTGACTAAAGTATCCGAGTTTTAGTTTTACTATCAGACCTTCCAGTGAACAGTCTGGATATATTTCCTTAAGTATTTACTAATTTGATATACTTGCAATCCAATGAATTCTTGAAAGTCTTCTACAATACTACAGTTCAAAAACATTGATTTTTTAGCATATAGCAGTACATATAATTCAACTCACACAGTCATATGTTTTCACAGATAAAAGCTTAACTTGACTAGACAGATCTTTAACATGATATGGCAGCTCTTTAAAATCTTATTTAGATTTGCAAAAAAAAATCCATGAAGCATAGGTTCATAGGTGTGTACTAGGCTAAAGGGCCTGGAACCTTTACAAGTCTAGCCCACAGGATTACCTTGGCATTGTGCCACCCGACCTTAGTTTCCAGTGTCTCTGTCAAGTAAAGTCCATCACTATCACACACTTACCTTACCCGCACCCTAACCCTATAGTCCGTCACTATCGCACACTTACCTTACCCGCACCCTAACCCTAAAGTCTGTCACTATTGCATACTTACCTTACCCGCACCCCAACCCCAACGTCCGTCACACTCGCACACTTACCTTAACCCATTCCGTAACTTTGCACTACAGTGGAGAAAATGTCGAAGCTGCAGAAACAGCCAACCGAATTCTTCCCCTGGGAAAGAATTCGTATTTCTGAGGCTTAGACATTTTCAATTTTCAAAATTCTCCGTTCGAACTTCTGGTGTTCTAACATTTGGAAGGCCGATTAAATGACATAAACCCTTTCTGAGGTACTTTTGTGGCCTCTCCAGTTGTTGAAGGTGTCTAGTGAGGTACATGCCAAATGGGGCATTGTATTTGATGATTAGCCTAATGAGGGAAGAGTAGAGGGAGACAATGACCTCTTTCTTCCTGGATACAAAACCCTTAGTAGAGATATGCCACAAAGAAGGACTTTCTGACCACAGTGGCAATGTGGTGGTCAAAAGGGTTTACCTTTACATGTGTGTAATGCACAAGGGCGAACAGCAATTTTCCGAAAGGCAGTTTGCAAAGTTTGCAAATGCCGAACAGAAAAAGGTTTGAATGTGCAATGAGCAAAAGCACAGTGAGATTTACTCATTGCACATTCGACATACTGGGGCAGATTGCACTATAGTGGGGATTGGAAAATGGTTCCTTTCCCCACTGTAGTGTGATTTCGGAGTTAGAATAATAAAATAGGGGGTGGGGGTGCAGGGGGGCTTGCCCCCCTGCATTACACTTTATCTAATTTTTTTTTCGACATTAATGTTCGAAAGTCAGTGAATCGGCTTTTCGATTTGCTGATTTTCATACATTTACAGCTGTCGCTGTTGTAAGTTTCATGGTTACGATTCGCTCATATGAGCAATCGCACCACTGTGTTCACTATTATGAAGGTAAACTGGTCAAAAGAGAGGTTGCTGTCAACCTGTGTTCCCATATCTCTTATAACGCCTTCTGTGTTCTGTGGACTACCATTGATGTGGTAATTCATGGGAACTGGGTTTTTCCCACGGGGGATGACGACACATTTTTTGACATTGAGCTTAAGGCCATGGTTCTGACACCAGTCGTTGGTCTCAGTGAGGCCTTTCTGTGGAATGTCAACATCACTTGGGGAGTTAATAATCGCTCCCAACTTGCAACTGTCTGCGAACTTTGTCAGCCAGAGTCCCTTTGTGTTGCTCTGCACTTCAGAGAAGTAGATACCAAACAGGATGGCACCTAGGACTGAACCCTGTGGGACTCCACTCGTGACTGGTCGGCAGTCTGACTTGGAGTCAGCTACTTTCACACTGCATGCAACTCTTACTTTTATGGCAGTAATCACCATATGCAGCGATCTTTGAGCAGAGGAAAATAACATCTGTCACTGTATCCACTTCTTTCCCATCTATCAGCAAAGAACTGATAGGGCTAAATGATATATTTTCTATTTTTATGAGGCTGAGCAACAAATTATCTTTTGTGCTTTCTGTTTTCATCTTCATCAACAGGGTATTCAACTCTTCCTCATTTTTAGCCATTAGAGTGGTCTCATCTGTGCATTTAGGGTTGTTAATACTTTGCTTAGTAATTTTGAGTCCAGATAATGATTTATCTAACCCATCATTTTACATAATAAATTCAGCATATAAATTGTTGTGACAATATTTACACTCTTGCTATACTCCTTTCCCAGTTTGGAACTAGTCAGTTCTTTCATATTTATTTCTGTTACTTCTGTTACTTCCTTTTCTGCATAAAAGTCCCTCAGAGATAAACAATATTAGCTGTTATCTCAATTTATCTAAGGAATTGCCACAGTTTGTTAAATCCATACATTCAGAGGCTTTGGAATAGTCAAGGGGATATAAATATTTCACTTGGTAATTTTGATTCCAGAAAATGGTTTATCTAACCCAACATTTTAACATAATATATTCTGCATATAAATATTGTGACAATATACACAGTCTTGTACTGGCAGGATCTTGAAGAGTACCTTGCTAGCATATGAAACAAGTACAATTGTCTGCTAATTTGAGCAGTCCTTAGTATTGTCCTTTTGGGGGGCTAGAATACAAAGTGATACTTTTCAACCCAGTGTCTGCTATTGTGTTTTCCCAATTTCATAGCAAATTGCAAGCAGCATTACAATACTATAATTTTGCAGAATCTTAATTCAGTGGAAATTCTAGCACTTCCTGCAGCCTTGTCGTTAACAAGGCTTTCTAGCTTACGTTTAATTAATTTCACCACTAGGAGGTCTAATTCCAGATCACAGAACATACATTAGGGTTCTTCTTATATAGTTCTTTTGTATATTCCTGCTGCATCCACTTAATAAAATATTGTTCTGCTAAGTCCCTCATATTTTTCTCTTTCATCACGCTCATTTTTGCCTACAAGTTTTCCTCAGTATTGCTTGTCTTCCTGAAGAGCCATTGTCTTTCCCATTCTATCTTCCATGTCTTTGTACGGCTCGGTTAATAATCATTGCTTCTTATTTCTTCTTGCTATTTTCTGAAATGCAGTTTAAATATCTTCCTTGTCTCTGGTGTCTTTGCTCTCTTTCTTTCCTTGGCTACTTCTAAATCCTCCACAAACAACCATTTGGCATTCTTAATCTTCTTTTTTTTTTTTTTGAATATATTTTTGTACAACCTCCTAGACAACATCATAAACTTCTTTCCATAATTCTTAAAGAACTCTCTCCACCAGCTCTAATCCCTTAAATCTATGTTTCACCTCCACTATTTTGTCATTTAAAATATTGTTAAACTCATATCTATTTGACCTGGAGGCTTTTATTTGCTTTTTTTGAGTTCATTCTAAACATTGTGATAACAAGCTGATGTTCTAAACCATGGACAGTTACAGATCCTATTTTGCTACCGGTTCTATTATTGACTGCAAAGTAAATAGTAAATCTGATTTTGATATTGACTTTCTGTTGATATGCGGGTGTAAAACCATCTCTTAGGCTATTGGAAGAGAATGTTTGCTATGACCATTGAATTACTTTAGCAGAATTCTACAAGACTATGTCCCATTTCATTTTGTACTCCAAAGCCAAACGTGTTTGTTATTTTAGTTGGTCTTTGACTACTAGCTTTAGGATTGCAATCACCTGTGTTGAATGATATCTTCTTATGGTATTATTTCAAGAAGGTGTTACATATTCTCATAAAACTGATTGCCTTCAACCTCTTTGGCATCTGACGATGTTTGGTTTATGTTGTTATTTTTTGGGTTGTGACTGTGAGCTGATTTTGACACCCTTTTATTAACTGTAAGAGCTACTCCATTTCTTCTACAAGTTTTGTATCCACAGTAGAAGATCTGATGATTGTCTAATGTAAAGTGATACAATTAAAGTATATTTTAGCTCATCAAATGTCTGTCCTTGTGGCTTTAAACAATCTGCATCAATACCTCTGTCATTACTCATTATTGTCTTCTTATTTATTATTCATTTATTTTATTTCAGTTTGATAACTGGGAAGTCCACTGGGCCAGAAGAACCCATTTTCAGTGGAGGCCCAGGGAGAAAAGTTCCATAACTTAAGCAAATTACAATGTAAAACAGTACAGTATAAAACAAGCAAATTACAATATAGAAATTACAGTATAGACTATAAAAAATAGCTCATACATATTAAACTGAGATAATAAGACAAAGCGTAGGTTAATTAGAGGCAAAGTACAAATGGTAGCATTTACATCAAATGTAGCAGAAATGTGTAAAATATTCATTAGACAATGGAACATTCTGAAGGTGGGTAAAGTTTTCGTAGAAGTGTGCAGTTGTGGATGATATATGTCAAAGGCTGGAGTTCAGAAAGAGATAAATATAGTACAATAAGTGGGGCAGATAACAGTCAGGTAGTGGTAGTAGAACTCAGATGGAAGTTGTAAGGAATAGTATGGAGAGTTGGGAAAGAGTTTGAGGTTCAAGTAGGGAAGGAGCAGAAACACATTCATTTAGAGGACAGGTAGGAGTGTAACAAGGATTTAAAGTTAGGGAGATGTGAGACAGTTCAAAGATGGGATGGAAGTGAGTTCCAACATTTGGATATGGACTATGAAAGCAGGAACTGGCCGGGAGGTCGCAATGGTTTATGTACTTGAAGGAGGTTTTAGCTTTTTGATCTTAGTAGGCGATTTGGGATATAAGAGGTTAAGGAGGTGGAGAGGGAAGGGCAGCTAGAAGGCTTAAAAATTAGTTTGTGGGCGGTAGTTAGCTTTATGAATTTTAGGTAGTTAGGCAGTTCTAACCAGTTCAGGGGTTGAAGAGAGAGGCAATGATGAGAGGAGGGTTTGGAGCGTGTGGTGAATTTGCTTATTTTATTATTGCAGGCTTCTAATTTGGACTGTAATCCAAGTTGAATGCTGCTGTACAGAGGGGCACCGTATAGCAGGGAGGGGAGGAGGTAAGAGGAGACAAGGCCTTTTCTGGTGGTTGGGGTGAGAAAATGGTGATGTCGGTATAGGAGACCTAATTTTTGATGGTATTTTTTGATGGCAGTATTAATATGGATGTCAAATTTTAAGTGTTCATCAATGGTGACACCTAGTAACTTAGTATATGAAACAATTTCAATAGGGGTATTATCTTGACTTAGTATAGAGAAAGAGGCTTTGTTGAGTGTGGTGGCTTTGGATGTAGCAAAAATCATTAGTTTAGTTTTGGTAGCATTTAAGGCTAGGTGATGGCTTTACATCCAAGTTTCTGTTTTGGTAAAAGCTAATTGGGTTTTTAACTGTAAGTCTGAAGGGGAGTCAGCAGTGCAGATGGTACTGAATTAGAGAGGTATCAGGAATAGAATGGTGATAGTTGTTGATAAATATGTTAAAGAGTAGGGGCCGAGAACAGATCCTTGGGGGACGCCTGTGGGGGTAGGAAGGAAGGTGGAAATAGAAGATTGCCATTTGACAGCTTGATATCTATTGGAGAGGTAGCTAGAGAACAAGGCTACAGAGAAGAGGGATAGGTTGAGAGAGGATAATTGAGATTGGAGGATAGGGTGGGATATGGTGTCAAAAGCTTTTGATAGATCCAGGAATAGGATAGATACTAACTTGCCAGAGTCACGGGCCTGGTTAATGCATTCTAGGAAAGATAGAAGGGCAGTGATTGTGCTATGGCCAGGACTGAAGCCATGTTGAGTTGGGGTAAGGAGGTTATTGTGTGTCAGATGTGTCATTAGTTGCAAGTGGATGCATTTTTCCAGGATTTATGATAATGGGGACAGGATAGCGATGGGCCTGAAATTAGTGGTGTCATTGTTCTTGCCACCTTTGCGGAGAGGAATGATGAATGTGTGTGTCCATATAGAAGGGACATGGGACTCTTTCTCTTCTTCAGTCTCTATTTCCTTTATTACTAATATTTGTTCTACCACAATGCATCTGCTTATGTTTACCATTTTTCTTTTCCATGCCTGCTCACTTGTTTTCTGCTGTTCTTTCATGCATATGCAGTCTGGCCAATAATACACTTCTTATCACAGCTTCTTATAATATGGCTAAACTACCCACAGTGTGTACATCTCCTTTTTGCATACACAAAACACCAATATTCCTTACTTGGTCTAACGTAAAGAAACTTCAATAGCCCAATATATTTTTCCATTCCTCAGTCTTGGCCAAATATTACATTTGATTTGTGTTGCATTTTATTACTTACCACTTGCAACATCATTTTATATTCTCCTGTTCATAGACCACATATTTCATTATTTTTTCCTAGCAGTTCACAATATTCCAGTCACACATTTGCATTGTGTCTGCTGATACAGCTTTAGTTCTTAACCAAAGCAGAATGTTCTGGTTTTATTTAAAGTTTCTAACCAAAAACTGCTCTGCAGCACAGTCTCCTTTTTCCTTTCCCAGTGCTCCAAAAAATCATTAACTGCATTTTTATTCAGCATTTAAAAATATATATTCCCCCACTACAAAATGAATTCAAATACATCTTAAAATTAATTCTCAGTAGTATTACCTTATCCCACATCATATACCTGCCTGAGGGAAATCCCTTTGTAAGAGCTTTATTCTGATGATATTCTGCCTTGATGTAAATTATCCATGATTTTTACCAGAGATTATTGCTCTTGAATAAGTTCTTTTTGCTGTAACTCTTAATCCAGGATTGCCATGACTTAGCATTATGCCTTCTGAAGACTCTATTTTATCCTTCTCCAGTCATTTTCCATTGTTGAGGAGAAACAGCAAGAGTATGATCTTCCACAGAGCATCAGGTACCTCCACTTCTCAGCAGGACACAGAATCCCAACTGAGCAATTTCTGATGATAGTCCTATGACTCGAGGACCATGTTAACTACACACTTCACTGTTTGGTCTACTTTCAGCACTCAGATAATTTCATTTCTTCAACTCAATTTAACAGAAGCTTGTTATTTTCACTCCAGCCATACACAGATATACTTCCTTTGCACTTTTGCAGCAAACATTTACATTTATCATATTTGTTGATAAGTGACTTCACTGCAGTCATATTCTCTACTCCTAACCTACAAGCAAAAAGAAAAGAGAAAGTTCCCCAGCGTCCTGACTAAATTGCCTCTAGTAAGTATGAATACCACTTGGGTTGTCCCTGAAAACAAGGCCATGTCCACGGGCAACAAAATAAATAAATAACAGGTGCAACTTCTGCCAGCAAAACAGTTACCAGTGGTGTACCTCCGGGTTCAGTTATGGGACCTCTCCTATTTGGCATATATTTTTCAAACCTTCAGGCCAGCACTTCTGACCTACGGTTAACTAAGTTTTCAGATGACTGCAAACTATGTTTGTTATTCGATCTTCAACTGACTCACAATTGCTCCACCATGGCTTTGACCACTTTAGCAATTGGTGCAAGTACAAGTCTCAAATTAAATGTGACAAAATGTAGCGTTGTTATTTTTTTACCCAAAACAGCTTCACTAACAATATTGGAGATGCACTCCTCTAATTGAACGCTGTTGTAATGTATATGGATACCCTAGGTGAGAATTCCTTATCATTTTACCATCATATCTCCACAGCAGTTTACAAAGATTTTTATCTAGCCCATCTAATTTCCAAAGAAATCTCCTCTAGAGACAAAGAGGACTTAATTCCTCTTAACTCATATCTTATCAGACCCATTATTGAATAAAATGCAACTTTTGCCATATAATTATCATCTAACCATATCACACAACTTAAAAGACCTCAGAGATTCAAAACTAAAATATCAGTGGCCTCAAAAATTGTAGTTATCAGGACAGACTTGCAGCCCTTTCTCTGTACTCTGTCTCTTACAGACTCCTTCATGGAGATCTATGTCTAGTCCTTTGTGCCATGAAAGATCCAGCCCTATTTGATCTCCAATTTCTTCGCAGAACTAATGGCACTTCAAATACTCAAAGGAACTAAACTTTCATCAGCAGATAAGTAAGATAATTTGGTATGACAGAGTCACACTTCAACATATCCCCTCACCTCTGGAACAAACTTCCACTACATATCACCCAGAGTAGCACTCTGACACCTGCATGGTAAACCTAGATAACTAGATGGGCAACCTCACATTCTCTCATGGTCTTTTATGATTTGCTCTCCTTGAGGCTAGAGGGAAACTTTGAATAGGGCTTTTTGGCTAGGCTTGAAATGGTCTGCAGACTGATTGCCTAGTACTTAACTATAAACCTATGTAGCTATAAATATATGCATATCCCAAGCCCTTAACTTTCTTTTTGGCCAAAACTAAGATGATTTTTAGAGCAACATCTCCTGTTTGACACAAAATGAATGTCATCTTGAACATTTTGTTATCAAAATATATTTAGTTAAGATATGTGTTGATTTATAACATCTGGAACTTTATAATTAAGATGCATAGTTTAATCCATGGGTACGTGACTGACTCGCTGGAAGTTTTTCTCTCCCCCTTTCTTTTTGAGGTACTGTTATATGTGTTAAAACTAAAATTCTGACAAATTTTATTGTGCATATCATCTACAGTTTGAATATGTTATCTGAAAAGTTCAGTAAAATATGTTCAAAAGGGATTCAAGAACATTAAATACACTATGAAGGAATGTTCATATATATATTAGATATAGATATAAATATAATATATATATATATATATATATATATATATATTAGATATAGATATAAATATAATATATATGCCCCTTAACAATCAGTGAAATAAAAATTGCGATTAAAAAACTAAAGATCAACAAATCCCCTGGTCCTGACGGATTTACAGCTATGTTCTACAAAAGACTTAGCCACATATTAGCTCCAATACTGTTAAAACTCTATAACTTTATTATAGAAGATGGCTTTAAAGACAAATACTTAAAAAATTCGAAGACAATTTTAATACCAAAACCGAATACAGACAAGCTAAATCCTACAAATTACAGGCCAATTGCCCTTATAAATCTAGACATAAAGATACTGTCTTCATTGTTAGCTAACAGACTACAAAAAACCTTGGACAAAATGATTTCCCCAGAACAAATGGGCTTTATGAAAAAAAGACAATTAAGCGATAATACCTGTATGTTAGACACCCTAATCTCTCTCTTAAATAAAGACAATCATCCAAGATATGCACTTACAATAGATGCCTCAAAAGCATTTGATAATGTGGACCAAGATTTCCTTTTCTTAACAACGTCACACTTCAATTTCCCCGCATAATTTATAACTGCCATAAAGATGATTTACAACAATGCCACAACGATGCTAAGCATTAACAAGAGGTATTCTAAACCCATCAAAATCACAAAAGGAACTCGCCAAGGTTTCCCACTATCTCCGTTCTTTTTCAATATATATTTAGAACCGCTACTGTTCCATATCTCTCAAAACACTTACCACCATTTCCCAAAGGTCTATAACACAATAGTAAAATTTTGCTGACGACCTAAATTTATACTTCGAACTCCCAAATACAGACTTACCAAAAATATTTTCCTCAGTGAAACAATTTTCTACAGTAGCAAATTACAAAATGAACCACAAAAAATACTCCATATTTCCTCTAACCTCATAAATCATAATGCAGCATACTTCCCTCTAGTTGAGTTACCTTTAACATATAAGCTAAAATACCTAGGCATAAACTTTTCTCACACCTGCAAAGAAATGCATAGTTCAAATTTCCTAAAAACATGGGATAAAATAAGGCAAGATATCTTAAGATGGGAAAACCTAAACTTATCTCTTCTGTCTAAATATGCCATTATCAAAATGAATATTCTTCCCAAAATACTATTTCAGCTAAACTCTATTAATCTCAACTTATCAAAAAAAACTACTTAAAGAAATGGAAAAGGCCCTCTCCAAATTCCTATGGCACCCTAAAACAACAAGAATAAGCTACAAAAAACTTACAATACCAAAAATAAAAGGTGGGTTGGGGTTACCTGATTTTAGCCTATATTACCTTATTATTAAAGCAAACAGGTTGATCCAAATTGTGGAATATGATAGTTCAAAAAAGACTTGGTACCCAATATGGGTTAAAATATGGGAAAATTTACTAAATTCCACTAACATTAATTCTAGAGCTGTTCCTTTTCTCCAACCCAAACAAAAAACTTTTTACAAACTTCACCCAATAATCAAAAATGGCATTACTGCATTCCAGTCTTTATTCCTATCCATTCTGCAGAATCCATTAGTACTGTTTCAACCTATGCATATGAACCGGAATATTAAGTTAAACAATAAAATGATTGATCTCAAACCATTCCCAGTAATTAAAGAATTAACATTATGGGATATTCTACAGCACAAGGAAGCTACACTAGATAAACTAAGAGAAACATTTAAGATGCCAGCTTGCTATAATTACAATCTTCGACAAATGATATCAATAATTAACCTAAAATACTCAAACCACAAAATAGAAATACAAAGTATAGAAAATAGCCAAAACATAATCAAAGCTCTAACAGACAAGGAAACAATGATTTCAAATTCCTATAAATTAATAAATCAGTTAAAACACAAATCTGTGCTACTCTACTTAAGTTACTGGGAAAACTTATATAACAATATCACAATAATTCAAAAACAAGAAGCCATAACAATACCTTAAAACTTACACCTTTCAAAAACCTCATATACACACAACTGATGACCAACAACAATGCATATTATACTCCAGCTGTTCTCAAAAAATTTGGCTATAACAAAAGCTCACTGTGCCCCTTCTGCTCTAGGGAAGATGTGGATATTCTCCACATCTTCTGGAGCTGTGAGAAAATCTCTAAGCTCTGGTGTTCCTTAAGAAAGCAACTAGAGAAAGTTGGTTACGCAAAAAAACACTCTCTTGGGAAACAATGATTCTGCATATAAGTCCTAGCTCAATCAATGGAATGTGCAAGCATATCTTAGTTACAGTATGTGCATTACTTAAATTCTATATTTCCAAAAACTGGGTTAATAATAAAAACACCTCATGGAAAAACTTTAACGACATGGCAGTTAAATACATCTCCTCCCACAAACTAGCCACTAAAAGTATTAAAAAGAGAATTTACTTTCAAACATACTGGAATTCTCTCCTAGAGACAATTTTGTTAAGTGTACAGAATACATAAAGTTAAATGTCAAGCAGGTGGCTGTTATATAAATACAAATCTCTACATTACTTAACACAAATAGTTGTATCACTGACATATAAAACACATTAATGAGATATCAACATAAGGATGGCTTCCAACACTGTACATAATGTAAATACGAATCAGCTTTTGTTAGCTTATTAGTTTTCTTTCTATCTTTTGTTTTATATTTCTTTTTTTTTTTTACATTCTGAGAAATTAAAGGTACCCTGCATATACAAACCCAACACTCAACATCTTACCACAACTCTGCTCTACTGTAACCCTTAGATATGTTGAAATCGTCAACTATTAGTCTCAATGTTTTCTTGCAAATGTTTAAATGTTTTCTTTGGAAAGTTTGGTTACCTTTACTCTTCTATGTAATGCATGCTGCATTGTCTGTAATTAATATGTACTCTTACTTTTATTTTGTATTTGTGGAAAATACAATAAAAAGGAATTTTTCAAAAAAAATAATACATTTTATATATATATATATATATATATATATATATATATATAGTTTCATAGGTTGGTACTAGGCTATCGGTACAAGGGCCCATACAAGCCTAGCCATAGCAATTCAATGGATATTTCTTCCCACAGTATTTACTTTATAATAGGTCTAATGAGGGATGAGTACAGTGGGACAATGACCTGTGTCCCTAAGTCTCTCATCACACTTTCGGTGTTTAGTGTACTGCCACCTATGTAGTAATTCATGGGTACATGTTTTTTTCCCAAAGGGGACAACTATACATTTCTTGGCATTAAGCTTGAGCCCATGGCTTTGGCACCAAGCATCTGTTTCTGTAAGGCCCTTTTGTAGAATATCCACATCATTTGGGGATTCAATAATGGCTCCAAGTTTGCAGTCATCTGCAAACTTTATTAGCCAGAGTCCCTTAGTGTTAGCCTGTACTTCAGAGAAGTAGATACCAAACAAGAGCGGTCCCAGGACTGAAACCAGAGGTACTCCACTTGTCACTTGTCTGGAGCTGGATTTGGAGTCGGCTCCTTTTACAGCCTGGGTTCTGTCAGTAAGCCAGTTGGCAACCCATCGAGTGACATAGGGATTTATGCCCAGCTTAGTACATTTATCAATGATTCCACAGTGGGGGATGGTGTCGAAGGCCTTGGCGAGGTCCAGATAGGCTGTCTGGACTGCCTTACTCTCGTCCACAGCTCTAGAGACTGATTTAAAGAAGTCAATCAGGTTCAGGAGACAAGATTGTCCCTTCACGAACCCAAACTGGGTGGGGTCCAGTGTTTGAAGGTTGCCAATGTCTTTGTTTATAAGTTCCATGATAATGCGTGCCATGCTCTTGCAGATCAGGCTCATCAGACTGATGGGATGGTAGTTCCCAGGATCTAAGGTGGATCCCCCCTTGTGCAGTGGGATAACTGTAGCTGTGCACCACTCAGTGGGCATAAAGCCGGAGGTGAGGCTATGACTAAACATGACACTTAGGTGAGGTGCCAGTTCATTTTGTAGTTCATGTAGTACACAGCTCGGGATGTCATCTGGCCCCATGGATGCTGTATTCTTAGCTTTGGACAGTGTGGTTTCTACCTGTGTGGCCATGATTACTGGAATTTGGCAATCTTTTGGCATTGAGATGGGCCCTTTAGGGGTGATAGAGGGGTGAAGCTGGCACTAAATCAATCTGCCAGGATATTGGCAATATCCTAGGGATCAGTATATTTCATGCCATTCTGTTGTAGCTCAGAGCAGATCTGAGCATTGCCATTTAGATTCTTGATGTAACTATAGAATGCTTTATGGTTGTCTTTGGAATCTTTGGCAATTTTATTTTCGTAACTAGCTTTGGAGGATTTTATGAGGAATCTCAGCTTCTTACTGAGGCTGGTAAGGGAGTTTTTTGTATCCTGGGATTTTCCTCTTTTCTGCAACAGTTTTTTCCTTTTTTTGGAGGAGAGCGTCTTGGTTCTATTTGGAATTGCACGATTCATGCATGAGTGGATGTGCTCATACAGTGCCTTAGTGCAGGATTCAACAGTCGAACTTTCAGCTCCCGTCTGCATGGGTGTCATGAAGTTTGTCACTTCTGACTTGAATAGCATGAAGTTGGCTTTGGAGAAGTTTTTTACGGAGGTTTCCTTACTGGGGGGTGGGGGTGGGATCTAGATGTCAAGGGTGATTAGCTTATGGCCAGACTTGACCAATGAGCGGGTGACCACTGGTGTGGACCATCTATCTCCCATGTTGGTAATGACCAGGTCTAAGATATTGGAGCCCCTGGTGGGACAATGGATTAGTTGATCCAGGGCATTGGAATTTATGAATTCCAAGAACCTTTGGGAAAAGGTGTTGGTACCCGTGTAGTTTTCCCATTTAATGGCAGGGTAGTTGAAATCACCCAGTATTAGGGTATTTGGTTGTATCTTAGTATTTTACAGTATGTTTAGAAAGGTGTAGTGAGAATCTTGGGGCATGGTGGGGGATCTGTAGCAAGCTACAATTTGGATTGCAGTCTTACCTAGTGTTAGTTGCACCTGGAGAATTTCAGATGAATTGTGTTGGGCAACTAGCCTGGAGGTGTGAATATCCTTGGGAACATGGACACTCCTCCACCTTTAGTGTTTCAGTCTTGGTTTGGTGGCTGAACAGTGTGGTAAGAGTTGTAGCCTGGTATTGCATGGGGTGCTCTCTGGAGCCTTAAACCAGGTCTCAGTTATTGCACAAATATCGATGTTCTCCATTTTTAGGAGTGCCTCGAGAGAGTGCATTTTGAGGTTTAGACTTCTAGCATCGAGTAGCATTACCTTCAGATTTTGCATGCTTGTATCTATTATGGTGGTGGTTTTGTCCTTTGAACCTTGCCTAAAAAAGGCACTATAGGGGTAGCAAGAACTTTAGCCAGTAACCTGAATCCCAGGGGTGACAGTTGCAGACCATCTCTGGCAAAGCATTGTGGTTTGTTGATCATGTCTTCCCAGGCAGACAGATACTGGATCCCCTTTGAATGACACCAGAAGCTTAGCCAATTGTTGAAGTTAATCATTTTATTCTTATACTGTGGTATCATTTTGGGCGAAGGCAGGATGCTACTCAGGGCTAGAGTCATACCTCCCTGGGTGATCCGAGAGCTCTTCCATGTCTCTTTTCATGTAGTCCAGAGAGGTACGCCTCAAGTCATTCACTCCAACATGGACAATGACAGAGTCGTACTTGTACTTCTTGTGGAGTGACTTGAGTGCATGCATTATGTGGCGAATCCTGGCACCCGACAGGCAGATGACTGCAATTTTCTCCTTGTTCAGCCTGGTGAGTGGGATATCTGTGTGCCTGCCTATAGAGTCACCTATGACTAAAGTGTTAGGTACGTTGTCTTGCCTTAAGGGCTGTTGTTGGGTGGCACACTGGTGTTGTGAGCTATGTGTCACTTTGGTTATGACTGGTGTTTTTTTGCATTTCAGCTTTGGAGGTCCTTGTTGCTTGGGCAGGTTAATGTTAAAGGCCCTGCTATGTGTGGGTGTTGATGGTGTGGGTTTTGTAGGGCTGTGTGTTGCTTGAGATGTAGTGCAGGTGTTAACCTTCTCCTCTTGACTGTCTAGCATAAGCTTGGCTGGAAAGAGCTTTGCTTCCAGTTTGGCTATGTAAGTACATCTCTCGCAAGTTGTAGTGTTGGGTGGTAGGAGAGAGTTGTCTGTTTACATGAGTCAGTTGCTGCATTGTCCCAGTATGCCCAGATTCAGCAGGTGGACAGGAGAAATCACCGGAAGCTGACCCTTGGACATGCCTGTTAAGGTGCTCTTTTTGTAAAGTACAAGAGCTGTTTTCCCTTACCTTTGCAAGGTACTTTGCAATTATAGGCTGTTTAGTGCCTACGATTTATTTCTCCTTGACAAGGAAAGTTGAGTGCTTGTATCAGTTTAAGGCTTTCTAGTGCTTTCCAGCAGGTTCTAGAGCAAGTGCTAGTCACAGGGGTTCAGATTTTAGTGCTACTACTGAGAAACCAGCTAGTTCTAAGGGAAAATTTGAAGAGCAGACTTTCTGGCACCTGGAATAGTTTAACCGTAGCCCTGCAGTGCTACACAATGTGAAAAATGCACAAACACATGCGTTTCTAAGCCAGAAAGTAGAAAGGGATAGAAATCAGCCCAAAATGGCTAATAAAATTACAATTTCAGAGCTGGAAACCACTCTAGTGTTAGATAGGCAGTACAATGCTCACCACTCCCACTGGTAAGCTGTAGGACTTCCCTCTACCACAGCAAGATCTGGATAACTGAACACAGAAAATAAAGTCCTGAAACCAGCAAAGCCTGGGATCTGGACTATACTAGCTAGGAAAGGTGGGAAACGAGCAAAGAAGATAGTATTTTTGGGGGAGGTTGTTTGGTTAAAAAAGGCTAAACAATGCAATAATACAGAAATAAACACAGAAAAGGCTAATGCACCTGAGTGTCTAGCCCTAAACAGTAAATGCAATTAAAACTCTACAAAATTATCAATTAAAAACTTTTTAAATGAAGCAAGGCAAGTGCACAACTGAAAAACGATTTAAGAGGCAGTAATATAGTAGAATAAGTAGCTAGTCTACATATACAGAAAAGTCTATACAGAAAAGCAGCTAAAACAACACTAAAACAATTCAGATGCAGTGCAACCTAGAGCACTTGAGTTGTAGCAATATTAAGGCAAATACAGTTTTAATAAATGCACTAAAATATACTCTATATTTCCGAAATGTTTGAGAAGCACAGTTAGAACACAAGGAGATTCAGGCAATATGTTTTTTTTTTTTTTTAAGAAAGCGAGAAAGGAGGAACAGAAGGAAAGAAACTAAGTGGGTTGGCCTTCTCAGATGTTCTCTCTGTATTAGGTAGAACCATAGAATGAGCTAATGACACTAGTCTGGGAGGAGTGTCCAAGATCAGATTTATAGTAGGGGCGGGCAACTGCAAGGCCAGCAGGTATAAAGACAAGTTAAGCAGAAAACACTACAGAAATGTTTATCACAGCACAGCAGAAAACCAGCAGTGAGCCAATAGCTATGAAATACAGTACAAGTATGCAGTATACAATAAAATTGCTATAAATATCTAGAATAAGTAATAAATACTAAAAATAAGCAAAAAAAAAAAACAGGATACTTATTGCTATATATCACAGATCAGGCGCTCCTCTTGGATAGCTCTGTGTGTAATATATATATATATATATATATATATATATATATATATATATATATATATTAATAAGTTCTATTTATAGCCATCTCTTGTTTGTTTCATAATACACCAGATGCAGGCAATAATAACTTTTATTTGATGTAGTGAAGGCAATTAAAATACATTAGATGAGCTTTATATGTACAGAGCATAGTACAATTCTGAAGAAAGAAGTAGCCTTCTATTTTGTTGAAGTGACTGCAGAGTTCATATAAGTAAAAGCTTTCAAAAAGATGTAGAAGAAAAAAGGCAGAATATGACAACAAAAGGCAAATGACAGACTGAAAATAGAAGGAAGTATTATTTATTTATTAACATTTGTTTATAGGGATTGTCGGCTAAGCAGAACCCCTTTTCAGTGGAGGCCCTGGGAGAAAAGCTACACAAGTGTAACTGACAACAGTACAAAAAACAGATAATTGCAAAATTTAGATTACATTAAACTACAAGTAGATCAACATTTGCAGGTAGTTACAGTGCAATAGTTTTGGAATATGTGGAATAATACAGAAATTAAACAAATTACATAAGGCATAGATAAAAAAAATATTATATTGTGGTTGTCATACAGCCACTTTTGAAGTACTAATGATGTAGGAGAGAAAAAGATGAGGTAAAATGTGAGGAGGAGAAAATATTTATTTATTGGCATTTGTTTACTGGAATAGTCTAGCTAGGCAAAAAACTGCTCCTTTTTATTGTAGTGCTAGGGGGAAGACAGTACACAATTGAACAGACCGGCTACTGGCTAAGGCTGTTGCCACCCCCATAGTGCCTTTTAGGCAGCGTCTCAAGGACAAAATTCCTGACATAAACTCTCCATCTAAAAACAACCTCAAGGTTATGCTGCTAATCACTAGGAGTCTTAACATGAAACTGCACTCACTGGAAGCAGTCCTCACCTTGGAAGACGCGGGCATTTGTGCAGTCACAGAGATCTGGTTCAATGCTGTGGACAGCACCCAATCCATACCAGGTTACACCTCTTTTCACACATCCAGACCACAAACTGAAATTGTGAAAACTAAAGGAGGTGGTGTATCAATATTCATTAAAGATAAAAACACCTCCAGATTGGTTAAACGGTATGATTCTCTGGAGATACTTCAGATGCAATTAACTGTTGGTAGGACACCTATTCAAGTCATTGTTAGCTACAGGACCCTCTCCATGAATCAGAACACCCACTCTGCCTATTTGGATCTACCGGAGTCTCTCAAGATACATCTGAACACCATGGTTTTGGGTGATTTTAACTACCCATCCATTGACTGGGTAAATTATTCATGCTCAAACTCACTTGCCTAAGGGTTCCTTGACTTTGTTAACTCCAGTGCCCTGGACCCCCTAGTTGATACCCTCACAAGGGGTGCCAACATCCTGGATCTGGTGCTTACCAGCATAGGGGACCACTGTAGCATCTCCAGTATGAGGTCTTCCTTGGAGAGATCTGACCACAACTCAATCTCATTCGAAGCAACTAGCACACTTGACCCCCTCCCAGCAGCAACAAAACTAAAAAATGTCTCCAAAGCAGATGACAACCTCTTACGAGATGGTATAAATAGCTTCAATGCACCCTCCTCAAGATGGAATTGGCAACTATGCTGAGTTGTACATCAGTGCTTAATACAAACACCTACATAACTGCATTGACTTGGCTGTACCTGACAGGACCAAAACAAGTTCCTCAAAGAAGAGCAAACTTGCCTGATGGACAAATGCCATTAACAGACTTTACAATAAGAGGAAGAAATTGCTGTCTAAGAATAAGAGAGAGCGAGCCCTAAACTGGAAAGATTTCCCCCTCAGCTTAAACAAGCAAATAAAACTTTTTGTGAAGTCCTCTAAAGCAAAATCCAAATCCAAATTAGCTTCCTCAACTAAGGACAACCATATGGTGTTTTTTAGTACATACGTGACCTAAAAGGAAAGGTCCAGATTTGTGCTGAACTGGTAGTTAATGATACCACATATACTGAGCCTGTGGACATAGCTAACCTGCTGGCCAACAGGTTCTGTGAAAAGTTCATTCCACTGTCCCCGGCACACGTACCCCATGACATCCCTGCCACCTGTCTCCTTCCTTGTATCTCTAAAGAGAAGGTCATAAATGCCCTCTCTAAGGCCAAAATCAAAGCATCTATATGACCTGATAACATCCCAGGCTGCGTCCTACATGGTCTCCAACAAGAATTAGTAACACCATTGGGTACTCTTTTCAGTCATAGTCTGAGCACCTACTTCATCCCAGCTGAATGGAAAATAGCCACCGTTATTCCCTAGTACAAAGGTGGTGGTTCCATTGACCCTGGGAACTATACACCTATTAGCCTGACTAGCCTTATCTACAAGGTCATGGAGTGAATCATCATGGACCTTATCAACAAAGATACAGATAATCCCCAAACACTTGATTCTACTCAGTTTGGATTGGTCAAAGGAAAACCATGCCTGTTAAACCTGGTGGACTTCTTCGAGATAGTCACCAAGGCACCGGAGGAGGGGAAATCTGTGCATACAGCCTACCTAGACTTCACACAGGCTTTTGACACTATCCCCCACTCAGGCATCATTGACAAACTCACCCATCTAGTTATCAACACTTATATTGTTAGATGGGTCGCTAACTGGCTCACTGATAGAACACATACAGTCAAAATAGGGAAATCCACCTCCGATAGCAGACCTGTAACTAGTGGTGTTCCACAGGGATCAGTCCTGGGACCTCTACTGTTTGGAATCTATTTCTCTGAAGTACAAGTAAAAATTAAAGGTCTGTGGCTAACAAAATTTGCTGATGACTGCAAACCGGGAGGAGTCATAGAATCTCCAAATGATGTCAACATCCAACAAGAGGGTCTTACAGAAACAAACAATTTGTGCCAAAGTCATGGCTTAAACTCAATGCAAAAAAAATGTATCATTATTCCTTTCTGTAAGTGTGATGTTCCTGCTAACTACCACATCAACAGCAACCTAAGTACGCACTCAGTAGTGAGAGACCGGAGCACATAGATTGACAGCAATCTTAACTTTGATCACCATGTCTCCACAGTGGTAAGAAGGACATTCTACATTGCTCATCTCATAAGTAAGGGCATTACTTCCAGAAAAAAAGAAGTTATAACCTCCCTGTACTCTTCCCTCATCAGGCCAATAATCAGGCCATTAATTCCTATATCACTCGATGGGTTGCCAACTGGCTTACTGACAGAACCCACACTGTAAAAGTAGCCGACTCCAAATCCAGCTCCAGACAAGTTGAGTACCTCCAGGTTCAGTCCTGAGACTGCTCTTGTTTGGCATCTACTTCTCTGAAGTACAAGCCCTCACTACGGGACTCTGGCTAACAAAGTTTGCAGATGACTGCAAAACTGAACCATATTGAATCCCCAAATGATGTGGATATTCTACAAAAGGGCCTTACAAAAACAGATGCTTGGTGCCAGAGCAATGGGCTCAAGCTCAATGTCAAGAAATGTATAGTTATCCCCTTTGGGGAAAAAAAAATATGTACCCATGAATTACCACATAGGTGGCAGTACACTAAATGCCGAAAGTGTGATAAGAGACTTAGAGACACAGATGGACAGTGGTCTCACCTTCGATAGCCACAACAATCAGGAAATCCTTCTATGTGACACACCTCATCACTAAGGACTTTTCATCCAGAAAAAAGGAGGTCATTGTCCCGCTGTACTCATCCCTCATTAGACCCATCATAGAATACAATGCCCTGTTTGGTATGTACCTCTCCAGTCATCTGCAACAACTGGAAAGGCCGCAGAAATACCTCACTAAAAGAATCACAGGCCTAAAGCAGATGCCCTATGCTGACCGTCTAAAAAAACTCCACTTATACTCTGTCACATATCGTCTACACAGAGGCGATCTCTGCTTAACACACAAGGCCATGTCAAACCCAGAGCTTTTGGACATGCTCCACTTAAAGAAATCCCAATCCCTCAGAGACAAACACTCTAGGGAACTAAACCCTGTCATCAAAATTAAAAAAAAAACATATTGAAGGGATAGGTTCCTGACCCAGAGAATCCCCAGACTCTGGAATAGACTGCCCATACATGTCAAGCAGAGCTCCTCTTTGGCCCTCTTCAAAAGGAACCTTGATGACTGGACGGGAGATAGGAAATTCACCCCGGGGATCACGTCAGTCACCCTGCTAGACAGTCGTCCAGGGAAGTAAATATTGTGGGAAGAAATAGCGAGGGAATTGTTATGGCTAGGTTTGTACAGGCCCTAAGGCCAATAGCCTAGTACCAACCTATGAACCTATGAGTACAACACCCCATTCAGTATGCACTTTTACAAGCACCTGCAGCAATTGAAGAAACCACAAAGGTTCCTCACAAGGAAAATTCAAGGTCTTCAGCATCTGTCCTATGTGGATCATCTGAAATCACTGTCACTTTATTCTGTTTCATACAGACTGTTCAGAGGCGATCTCTATCTTGCATACAAGGCAATCTCTGACCCTTTTTTACTGGAAATGCTGCATATTCGCAAGTCAAATGGTACATGGGTTATAGGTTCATAGGTTCATACTAGGCTATCTGCCCTAGGGCATGTATAAGCCTAGCTAGTGTGTTTGACTTTTGCCACCCATTTTAAATTAATTTTGCTATGCCCTTTTTCGAGGTTAGTATACTGTGCCTCTGTCTAACAGTGACACAGAAGTGATACCTGGGGTAAACCTACGATCTCCCATCCACTCATCAAGATTCCTCTTGAAGAGAGTCAATGAGGGACTCTGCTTAACCTGGACTGGGATTTTATTCCAGAGTGAAGGGAGCCTCTGGGTTATGAATCTGTCCCTCCAGCATGTCCTATTTATTTCAGTGCTGAGGTTCAAGTCTCTCAAGAGTGTAGCTCGATGGGATTTGGATTTTCTGAGGTGCAGCATGTCCATTAATTCCGGGTTGGACATGGCTTTATACGTCAGGCACAGATCGCCTCTGAGCAGGTGGTATGCCACTGAGTAGAGCTGGAGTTTCTTTAACCGGGCAGCATATGGCATCTGTTTGAGACCTATGATCCTCTTGGTGAGGTACTTTTGGGGTCTTTCCAGTTGCTGCAGGTGTCTGGTAAGGTACATCCCAAAAGGGGCATTGTACTCAATTATGGGCCTGATGAGAGATGAGTAAAGAGGCACGATGACCTCCCCTGATCTAGATGTGAATCCCTTCATGATTAGGCGGGCTATATAAAATGTTTTTTCTAACCACTTTGGCCACGTGGTTGTCAAATGAGAGATTGCTATCAACTTGGGTCCCCAGGTCCCTAATTACTTCTTCTGTACTTAATGGATTACTACCTATGTGGTAATTTGTGGGCACTTTGTTTTTGCCAAAGGGGATGACTATACACTTTTTGGCGTTTAGCTTCAGGCCATGGCTCTGGCACCAGTTGTCTGTTTCTATAAGGCCCTTTTGGAGGATGCTTGTGTCGGCTGGAGAGTTTGAGGTCATCTGCGAACTTAGTCAGCCACAGTCCTTCCGTGTTGGCCTGTACCTCTGAGAAATATATACTGAACAAGAGAGGTCCCAGGACTGAGCCTTGTCGGACGCCACTTGTAACTGGTTTGGAGTCTGACATGGCTTCAGAAATTCTAACCATGTGGGTTCTGTCCTTGAGCCAGTTTGCAACCCATCTAGTGACATAGGGGGTTATATTTAAGCTGGTGAGCTTATCTATAATGCCCGAGTGGGGTATTGTATCGAAGGCTTTTGCGAGGTCCAGGTAGGCTGTGTGGACGACCTTCCCCTCGTCAATGGCCTTGGTGACTTAATCTGCCCTTAACAAAGCTGAACTGGGTAGGATCCAGTGTCTGTAGGTCCCCAATATCTTTATTTATGAGGTCCATGATGATCCTTTCCATAGCTTTGCAGACCAAGCTAGTCAGGCTTATGGGGCGATAGTTTCCAGGATCCGTTGAGGCACCACCTTTGTGGAGAGGAACCACTGTTGCTGTACGCCACTCTTTGGGTACATATCCTGTAGTAAGGCTGAGATTGAGCAGTAGTTTTATGTTTGGGTTTAGCTCTTCTTGGAGTTCATGTAGGACGCAGCCCAGGACACCGTCTGGTCCCATTGATGCTGTGTTTTTTACTTTGGAGAGGGCAGCTCTTACTTGAGTATCTGAGATGTCAGGGGGGCAGCACTCTGCTGGGATAAATATTTGTCTTTTTGGTGGGGAGGGGGTGGAGAAGTTTGCGCTGAACCTGTCAGCTAGGATGCTGGCAATGTCTGTGGGTTCGGTGTATTTTTTGTCATTTTGGACTAATTCTGAGCATATCTGGGAATTCCCACCCAGGTTCCTAACATAACTAAAGAAAGCCTTGTGATTATTCTTAGTGTCCTGTGCAATTTTTCTCTCAAAGCTGGCCTTAGACGATTTTATGAGTGCCCGTAGTTTTTTGCTAATACTGATCAGGGATGCCTTCCCGTTTGGGTATTTTGCTCTATCATGTAGTAGCTTCCTCCTCCTATTGTATAGTTTGTTTATGGCTGGGGTCCACCAGACAGGATGTCTGTCTTTGGAGGATTGGGTCTTGATTTTATTTATGATTGCATGATCCATGCATTCCTGAAGGTGTTCATAGAATGCATTTTTAAAGGATTCTGCGGGCTGGGCCATATTTTCCACAGGCCCAGGGGCTTTGAAGGATTCCACCTTGGTTTTGAGGAGTGAAATTTGCTTTAGAGAAGTTTTTCAATGTGGTTTTCAGGGCAGGGGTTGGAGTCGGGATGTGAATATCCAGTGAGATTAGTTTATGGTCTGATCTTACCAGTGAGGGATACACTTCTGGTCTGGAGCATAGAGTCCCCATGTTGGTGATGATCAGGTCCATTATGTTTTCCCCTCTTGTGGGAGCGGTAACAAGTTTTTCCATAGCATTTGAGTTTATAACTTCTAGGAACCTTTGGGCTAGAGTGTTGTAGCTAGAGTAATGCTCCCAGTCTATGTTTGGGTAGTTGAAGTCGCCCAATATAATGGTGTTTGGAGAGACCTCCATATTTTCCATTGTTCTCAGGAAGGCCGAGTGGGGTTCCTGGGTTTGGGAGGGTGGTCTGTAGCAGGCTATAAACTGGAAGGCAGTTTTACCCACTGTTAGTTGCACATGGATAGTCTCTGATGCTTCGTGCTGTGCCACCAACCTGGAGGTGTGGGTATCTTTGACGAATATTGATACTCCCCCTCCTTTTGTGGTATGGTCCAAGATTGGGGCCGAAAAGCATGGTATGAGGTTACTCACTCTAAAGACCTTAACCTGGTATGTGACATTAACAGACCCTGCTGGAGGGACATATTTGTCTCCCAGAGGTTACCACATCTTTGGAACGGACTACAACTTTATGTCAAACAGAGCACCTCATTGGTCCTCTTCAAACGCATTCCGAACTACTAGATGGGTAACTGTAAATTCACCCCAGGGATACCACTTGTGTCCATCTTAGACATGAGCATCAGGTACTGATCGTGGAAATAAGGGTAGAACTTAGCTGGGCTTGTAAGGGCCCTAGGGCCATTAGCCTAGAAATTTCCTATGATCCTATGAATACAGAAAGCAAATAAAGCTAATTAACAACAAGTATTTACAATCAGTTATAACAGTTGGTTATTTACAGAAAAAGGGTTGCAGATGTCTTGAACATCATTCTATAAGAGGTGAAAGAATCAAAACAGTGACAAAGTCCAAGAAGGATTGAGGTGGGTAGTCATAAAGCACGTTTATGAGGAATGGATTAAAAAATGCAAGTTAGTTAAGCGGGACCTTCATCTTACTCAAAAGGAGGAAACAAAAACACTAACACTTTATGTTATGTAATATTTATTACGTCATTTGCCAGTTTAGATACCTTTTGTCCTAATGAGTCAGAGCACAGTTAATAATCACAGCAGTTTGTAAGTTTTTATTTTATTAATTATGTTGCATTTTACTTGCAGCAAAAAAATGAATGGTCTATAAGTTAGCAGGCTCCAGCAGCCAGCCAACCAGCCACTCCAGCAGCCATCCGTGGTAGCCATAACAGCATCTCCTTCACCGCTCCTGTGGTGACTTCATGGCGGAGGGTGTGGCCATTGTCATATTGGCCACACCCCCATGTCTCACTTTGGCCCGCTGAAAAGGTGGCAACCCTACATTGCTTTTTTTTTTTGCCGTCTTCATCTATCCTTTACGTATGAGCTCACATATGGTTTATTGATTGCCATAATTTCGATGTTTTGAGGCATTCAGCCCCAATGATGGATGTCCATGAGCCATTACACCTCTTGCCTCTAGAAAGTATTACGATGTAATACCCAATGACACACACCAACCCACAACCTTCCATCTCCAAAATATTGAACACTTACTAGCTTCAATTGGGAAGCTCGTAGAACAGTTAAAATGTGCTATTTTATGCTTCTAAGAAGTCTCTGATAAAAATAATATGATTCAATATTACTTACCACGAATATCAAGTACACAATTCTTTATTTACTACGGATATCAGGTACAAACTTCTTAACACGTAATTTTACCTGTCAACCTCTTAGCATAGGGAATCTGGACAAAGCTTAAAATAATGGGTGGGGGCGAGGGGCTGGCAAAGGCCCCAAAACAGCGACAGCTATTAAATATTGCTCTTAATGGCTTAAA